>NC_135748.1:3302500-3602500 GCF_041903045.1 Epinephelus lanceolatus
GACCCTGTTTTGAAACCTGTGACAACTAAATTCAACACTACAACCCTGGCTGGCATTGTTGATCACTCTTTTTTCTCCTCTCTGTGCTCCCCTGATGGCTCTCTGACCTCCACCATCTGCTTGGACCAGATGCACTAGACTGACGTGAGAGCCTGCCTGAGATTCCTAATTAGTTGAGTACAAACTGCTAACCGAAAGCAATAAGTAAGTACTATCAACACAAAGCCTGCTGTCTAACTGAACTTAAGCCATTCACACACACACACGTGGTTGAGGCTACCTTACAAGGTGCCACCTGCTACTCAGTAACCATTCACTCGCACTTACACACTGATGGAACAGCAATCGGGAGCAATTTAAGGGTTCGGTATCTTGCCCAAGGATACTTTGACATGTAGACTGGAGGAGCCGGGGATCAAACCATGATTGAGTTAGATATATATCAAATGAAAGGTCTTGATGAGCTCTTTATACTGCCAAAATCAAATAATCAAAAAATAAGGATAAACCACTGAACACACTGAACTATTTGGGGCCAAAACGGTGTAAGTGCACTGAAAAAAGCAAATCTAGATTTTAAATGGCTATCAAAATATTGTTTATAAACGATTCCCAGCCAATGATTGTAAGTAGGGCCCATGTGGGTAGTAAATAGGCTGAAAAATGTGCCCTATATGGGGTTATCCACAGGTTCCATACGGGTTCCCATGCCAATTGCCCACATGGGTGGATTTACTTAAGTGAGCCCCACATGGGTGATGCTAGCCTGAGCACCAAGTGGGTATGGGCCCAAAATGGGCATCTCCTCTGGAGCCTACTTAGGTAAACCCACCCATGTGGGCAGTTGGCTTGAGGCCAATATGGAACCCATGGACAATCCCATTTAGGGCCCATTTTAAGCCCATTTAGTACCCACGTGGGTCCCACATACAAATGCTGGCTGGGATAAGGGGCGTCTATGGGCAAAAATAATATTTAATATCAAATAATATATATTTAAGTTTCATTAATTTAAAATCACCTGAGAATAATAGCAATAATACCTAAGAATAATTGTGTTTTCGTTATCTTAGAATCAGCTGGTTGTATGTCTCTATGAGCCCTGTAATAGTCTGGCGACCTGTCCAGGGGGTACCCCCCCTCTCGCCCAGTGTCAGCTGGGATAGGCTCCAGCAACCTCATGACCCCTTACAGGATAAGCAATTACAGAGAATGAATGATCGAGTGCGGGATAATGACTCATTTTACTGGGATGATAGTCATATTCATAAAAAGTATGTTATCTGTCAGGGCACCCAGTAGCTCACCTGGTAGAGTTCGGTTTGGTTCGTTGAAAACTGGCAACAAATTTCCAGTGCAGGACTGACCAATGTGTAAGAGTTCCTCTCTGGTGAAGGTGACCAGAGACGGGGAGCAGGAAGCTAAAAACACCAGACAAAACCAGGAGAAGTATTAGAGAGCGAAGTCCCAAGGTGGCCATCCCTGGCGCCATCTTAGCAGGATTCACAGCAGTATTAAATAGATATTAGATAGGGAATTTTGAGCAGCAGCAGCATTTCTTTTAAGTTAAGTTTTTTTTTTTATGTTTTGCGTGAAAGGTTATATTAAAGGTAAATTTGTATGGTTGTATTTGTGTTCATTTAAAGGGGTTGTTTAATCAAGGGCTTAATTACTTCAACTAGTTCAATATATATACATACATATAGCCTATAGTAGATAATAAATAACAACAATATAAAAACATCTGGCTGTCTGCCAAATTGTTATTTTAAACATTACACACACATGCAAACAGCTTTTTTTAAAAGGGACATTGTGTAACATTTTCAGTTTATTTATTGGCAAAAATCGATGTCTGCATGTCTGGTGTCTGGTGTACTATTACCTCCACCAATAATCTGACTTATTCTCGTAAAAGGAGAATTTCGGATTTGTCTGTACATTGTGCGGGCAAGTCGTCTGGGGGGTTTCATAACGTTTCGCCATCTTGAGAATACATCTGCCAGCAAGGTACATACAGCACCGCCTTCGGCATTTTCATTGAGAGCCAGGCCAGTGCTGCGTGACTAAGAAGCCAAAGGAGAGGAGCAAGAGGCACTTCGCTACTACCCCAGCATGACTGCAGCATAACAAAGTCCCTCTCTTTGAGCATAATGCAACATCACGGGAGACGGAATCCTCGTCGCCAAGACAGCGCAAAGGGAATCAAAAAGGCAACCGGCGAATTCAAAAAACGAGGGTCAACATCAGGGTAGTCTTTCCCAGGTGGAGAGAGCTGCTGAAGGAGAAAGGAAATGCAATCACAGGCCAGCACCACTGTTAGCTAACAGCAGCTAGTGGCTAACAGCTAACAGCAACAAGTGGCTCAACCTCACACATCTCATCCCTCTCTTTGCATCACTGCGCCGCTGTTAGCTGTTAGCCACTAACAGCGGCTAACAGTGGCTAACAGCTAATAGCAGCACTGGTCTGTGATTGCATTACCTTTCTCCTTCAGCAGCTCTCTCCACCTGGGAAAGGTTACCCAGATGTTGACCATTGTTTTTTTGAATTCGCTGGTCACGTTGCTCTTTTGATTCCCTTTTGTGCTTTCTTGGTGATGAGGATTCCATCTCCCGTGATGCTGCATATGCATGATCCTGCATTATGCTCAAAGAGTGGGACTTTGTTATGCTGCAGTAGTGCCGGGGTAGTAGAGGCGGTGCTAACAGCAGCTAACAGCTGTCAGCGGCACAGTGATGCGAGGAGAGCGATGAGGTGTGTGAGGTTGAACCAGGCCCGGACTGGCCCACGGGGGAAGATCAGATCAGATCAGATCAGATCAGATCAGATCAGATCAGTCCAGTCAATCAATCAATCATATTTATAAAGCCCAATATCACAAATCACAATTTGCCTCACAGGGCTTTACAGCATGCAACATCCCTCTGTCCTTTGGATCCTCACAGCGGATGAGGAAAAACTCCCCCAAAATAACCCTTTAACCAATAGTATGTCTCTGCAGACCCAGAGACTGCAGATTCAGACCCGCAGTTCTGGACCCGCAGTTCTAGACCCCTTGTTTTTCGCAAGTGACCCCTACTGGGCGGCTGTATAACTGCAACTAAATCAGCGTCTCACCCAAACACCACTGTTTGAAAGAGTTTTAAAATTTTATTACACCCGAATAAAAATACCAAGATTTAAATGTTGATTTATGCCTGGGTGCTGTTCTGCATCATTATTGTTTGCTGGTTGTTTTGTATGGTTTGATCCAACTATTTTAGTTCTTTATTTCTTAATATTCATCAGACTGCTCTGACTGGCACGCCAAAAACTTGCACTGCATTGATCAAACCCGCTACAACATATGATAGGAAATGTCTGGTCTTGGGTGTCCAGCCCTCACTTTTGTTGTGGGAATTTGAAACAAAGGCTGTGAAATACTGAAATGGTTTGAAATGTTTTATTGTGTGCAGTGGTTACATCACACATCAGGGAGATCTGCAGAGAAAAAAAAGAAATCAAACATATCACAAAATTCAAAACAGAAACACTTAAAACATAAATACCGGGGCGTCGGTGGCTTAGTGGTAGAGCAGGCGCCCCATGTACAAGGCTGTTGCCGCAGCGGCCTGGGTTTCGAGTCCAGCCTGTGGCCTTTGCTGCATGTCATCCCCCCTCTCTATCTCTCCCCCCTTCACACTTAACTGTCCTGTCCATTAAAGGCAAAAAAATATCTTTAAAAAAAAATTAAATACCTATCACAGTCTACACTGAAATACTGAAGATTCTGGAGCATAGCAAATATATTATTATATCGACATATTAACATTACCTACCATCTGAATAGTGCCCCTTCCTTCCTCATCTGCCTTTCGATCCTCTGACAAAACTCCTCCACTTTACTGTAAAAGTAAACAGACAACATAATAATAAATACTGGGATAGCAGAAGCATCAATAATACTCAGAAATTACTGCTTCTCTCCTCTTACCTCTCCTCTTAATATTTTTCAACCGTTTTACACACATAAACAAGGCCAAAACCTAATAATAGACAAAAATACATTTCTGATCTTCTGCGCTGGATGAGCTTAATTTCTGTCCACAAAATCTCTAAATATATGCTATAGAGTAATATCAATGTAGTGATATAAACACACGTGATATACAATATTATGAATAATAAAGGAAAAACGTGTGTAGGTGTATTACATGATATACATGAATACAAAGTTAACTTTTAGCATAAAGTACACTAATTGCCAATATGTAAACAGTTTCATGCTTGTATGAAAACGTAAGCCTATACGTGTTTTTCTCATATCATCCACTTCATTGCTTTAATCATTTATTCATGTTTAATTTAAAGCACATGCTAAAATTGCGCTTCGGTTTCATGAAACAAAATGTGCAGGTCAAACAATTCATTGCTAACAAGCTAAACTATTACCTACTACTTTAACCCATATTTGACGTGCCTTTCAGATTATCGTGGTAAAGACAGTCATATCATTTTAAACGTATCACTGTAAAACATCAATTTCGCTGTCTAATTCAAGTCAACAAAATAGTTTGATGGCATTAAACAAATAATGTGATTCACATTCAATACTAACACTCGGATCGTCGTCGTCCACATTCAATAGTTGTAATAGTATGTTGGCTTTCAATGAAATAGAGGGCGTTGTCGCAAAATACAAGGGGTGTAGAACTGCGGGTCCAGATCTGCAGGTCTGAATCTGCAGACACACCCTCCTCCCTTTAACGGGGGAAAAAAACGGTAGAAACCTCAGGAAGAGCAACTGAGGAGGGATCCCTCTTCCAGGACGGACAGACGTGCAATAGATGTCGTACAGAACAGATCAGCATAATAAATTAACAGTAATCCGTAGGCTATGACACAATGAGAGAGAGAGAGAGAGAGAGAGAGAGAGAGAGAGAGAGAGAGAGAGAAGGTGCCCGGTGTATTATAGGGGGGTCCTCCGGCAGACTAGGCCTAAGTCAGCCTAACTAGGGGCTGGTACAAGGCAAGCCTGAGCCAGCCCTAACTATAAGCTTTATCGAAGAGGAAAGTCTTAAGTCTAGTCTTAAATGTGGAGACAGTGTCTGCCTCCCGTAACAGGAGGATGATTCCACAGGAGAGGAGCCTGATAGCTGAAGGCTCTGGCTCCTGATCTACTTTTGGAGACTTTAGGGACCACGAGTAACCCTGCATTCTCAGAGCGCAGAGTTCTGGTGGGATAATAAGGCACTATGAGCTCTCTAAGATATGATGGAGCTTGACCATTTAGAGCTTTATAAGTTAACAGTAGAATTTTAAATTCAATTCTGGATTTTACAGGGAGCCAGTGCAGAGAAGCTAAAACAGGAGAAATATGGTCTCGTTTCTTAGTTCCATGTTACGCCCCGGTCTAGGGGTGTGGGTGCGTAACATAAGGACACACAGGAACACGGGAGTAAATGTACAGGTGAGCAATTTATTGCTACACACTCCAAAAACACACACTGTACAATATCGCACACAAAATGGAGCAAAAGACGTCAGGGTGAGCCCAGGCCAAAACAACAAACAAAAAGCAACCTGTCTACCAACCGGCAAAATAACTAATTCCTAACAAAAACAAAAGAAACAAAAATACAATACTAGGCCTAACTCCCTAGGCTAACGAAAAACATGAGAAAACAGGTATAACAAAAATAGCAGCTCACCCCTACGCTCCGTGCAAACAATAATATGTGACAATGACACAATGTATTATTTCCAATATACACAAACGACTCAGTTGGCCCTAAGGCGCTGGTCTTAACAAAAGACTTAATTATTTAGCAAGCAAGCTAAATAATCACACGTGGATCACACAACAAAGTACTTATCAATCACAAAACCAGAGAACGATACAATGCGCTGCTGCCATGTACGAGAGTGGTCTTGCGGCTTCCGTGTGGCCGGCATTATGAAGGCCGAGCCCCTTGCTCCACCAATCTGGCAGCGGTGACATCACGCTTGTTATCCAGTAGGCGACCGTTGACACTGAAGGCCGAGCCCCTTGCTCAGCCAATCCAGCCGGAGCAACGTCACGATCGTCCAGCAAATCACCTGCACACCTGTTAACACAACACACACGATCTCCGGACAGAAAGAGAGGTCTGACTCTCCACTAAACATGATGATCAAATCCATAGCCTACATAGACATAAACACATACACATAATAAATATACAGGCGGCCGGGGGACGTAACACACGTGCTGCTGCATTCTGAATTAGCTGGAGAGTTTTTAAGGACTTATTAGAGCTACCTGATAATAGAGAGTTACAGTAATCCAGCCTTGAGGTAACAAAAGCGTGGACCAATTTTTCTGCATCTTTTCGGGTCAGGATCGGTCTAATTTTCGCAATATTACGCAGATGAAAAAAATGCAGGCCGTGAGGTTTGTTTTAAATGAGAATTAAAAGACAAATCTTGATCAAATGTTACTCCAAGGTTTCTTACAGTAGTGCTAGAGGCCAGAGCAATGCCATCTAGAGAAACTATGTCATCAGATAAAAAGACTCTGAGTTGTTTGGGGCCAAGAAAAATAACTTCAGTTTTGTCTGAATTTAACATCAGGATAAGATAAGATAAACTTTATTGTCCCGCAAGGGAAATTCATCTTTGGCAGTGTAGTGCAAACAGCTGCAATATTCACGTACATACATACATACATACATACATACATATATACAAACAATCAACACAGACAAATTGCCAACATAGTGCACTGAGTGTGTTACAGTTATGGACTACTTGTGCAAGAGTAGTGCAACCATTTGCCTTGTATGTAAGGTTACAATCAAAGGGAACTACAGGTATTGCACTGGCCTATCTCAAAGTGCAAGTGAGTGCAGATAAAAACAAATAAATACACAGGTCAAATAAAACACCAGTAAAAACAGTTAAAATTATATTAAATCAGTTGCGGGACCATAGTGCAAATAAAAACAATACTAGATAAGAACAACAATGACTAGACCACTTAGGCATAAAATAGCCCTGCGCACATATGGCTCAACCAGGGGGGCATCGCAGGGCCAGCAGGTGAGCAGGCAACCACCTATTAGCATAACTGAGGAGAATTCAGTAATAAGCAATAGTAAACAGTGATTAACGGTGAATTGACAGTGAATTTGACCGGCAGGGGATCAGCAGCCATAAGCCTCCCCCCTGCTCACATGTTAAATGTTCCATATAAAATTACCAGAATGGAGGTGGATCCACAACAGTGAGCCCTCCACCCCCCTCCACCCCACCACCTGACCGAGGTCAGTTGTCAAGGGAGCAAATAAGATCCTGAGTGACCCTTCTCATGTTCTCCGAACATGTTGGAGGGTAGTGGATCCGCAGCAGTAGGCCTCCCCACTACCCTAGTGGGGGGAAGGAGGGGCTCTGCCAAGAGAGGTGTTTGTTTGTTTGTTTGTTTAATAATAAAATGGAAGTGGGAATAAAGGACAATTTGAACCGGTTGCTCCTACACCTGCTGGCTCTGTAGTGCCTCCACGACGGCAACAGCTCATACTCCTGAAAGAGAACATAAGAAGGGTCACTCAGGATCTTATTTGCTCCCTTGACAACTGCTCCCTCATATATTGCCTGGAGGGACTGGAAGTGATCATGTTTCCCCACTATCTTCATAGCTGTAGTCACCATTCTCTGAAGTCTGGTCTTACACTGGATTGTGAGGGAGCCGAACCATGCTGCCATGCCGTATCTTATAATACTTGCTAACACAGCGTTATAGAATGTTAACATGATCTCGGTTCGGACCCCAAACAGCCACAGCCTTCTGAGAAAGTGTAGCCACTGAGCTAGTCTGTTACAGAGGAAATCCACATGATCACTCCAGCTTAGGTTATTAGACACCATCAGGCCCAGGTATTTATATGAGGACGCCTGTTCAATAACGCAGTTATCAATAATTACCGGGTCATGAGCTGCAATTTCTTTAGGATCAAAAATCATCTCTTTTGTCTTTTTGGTATTTAACACCAGGAAGTTATTGTCACACCAGATTTTGAAGGTGGCTATCTCACTGAAGTACACAGAGGGGCAGGCATTCACATCCAACAGACTTAAAATGATAGTACCATCTGAAAATTTGATGACATGGTTGTTAGGATGTGAACTCCTGCATTCGTCAGTGTACAGTGTGACACTGACGAATGCAGGAGTTCACATCCTAACCGGGAAGTTCCCCGGTGGCCTGGCCCGCAAGTGGTCTGCTCTGGCCTGCCTGTCTTTTTTTTTTTTTTTTTTTAAGGCGCGCTCTGCAGTGCAGGTGGACGTGCTGTCTGGCAGAGAGCCCGCCCGCTGTCAGAAATGATAGGTGCTTGTCAGCATTTGTCACAACCATTGGTCAAAAAGGGGTTTTTTTTGTAGATTCAAGACGTGATTAGTTTGTTTCGCTTCCCGCCCACGCCCGCCCGCAAATCAGTGCACCAGTAAACTGAAAGCAGTTTGGTTGTGGAGAGTCAGGTGGAGCAGAGAGCAGAGGGTGTGTACATGTGCCTGTGTGTGCAGACTGTGCAGTAGGAGCTCTGCAGCTCTGCAGCGCCGTTACAATGGAACGCAAAAAGAGGAAAGGTGGAGCTGAACGGGAGAGAGATAAAAAAAAAGGGCCATTGTTCACCTTTGTTTTTACATGGTAGTGAGAACATTGCTACATTGCTTATTTTACTGCACAAAATATTTAGTAGGTCTTCCTGGGTCAAAAATACCTCCACAGGTGGGATGCAGCGCAGGTTGAAACAGTTTGGGGACCCCTCTTAAGGATAGGCTCTTATCTGTCTAAGTTCAAAAGTTTTCATTATATATCTACTGTTACTGAAATAAGATCAGATAAGTTGAAGTTGCTGCTGACTTAAATTTTTACTTGCGTGTGAGCATGTAATGTGTGGATTGGGTGGCCTGGGTGGCCTGGATGGATGTATGACTCCCGGCCTGAATTTTTGTCCCAGTCCGGCCCTGGGTTGAGCCACTTGTCAGCTGTCAAAAGACAAGACATGATTGGTTTATTTTGATTTACACCCGCCCCAACAGTCCAACGTTGTAAACACAGCCAGCATGGTGAGGAGAGGGTTTGTCAACTCGCGTCACGTGTGTATAGGAGCCTGAATGAATACTCCATGAAGTATCAGATGACATGGTTTCATCAGTGTTATCATAGCTTTTTGGTACACAGCGGCTACGGTTGTTGCAATACGCATTTGAAACAGTGAGGCGCTAGAGTGCGCTATCTGTTTGAGTGCAATATATGATTTCAATGTTAGATGGGAGAAATTCCTACACACTGTGGCTTTAATAATACAATGTAGGGCAGGAAATAATTATTTTACTATGAAAATAAGAAGTTGTAAAGACAGTGCATACTGTTCTTTGAAACACTGTCTCATCACTAACTGCTAGCCAAACTAGGCTACAGGGCTATCTGTATTCTGGATGAGGAATGCTGATGCTTGTTGACATCAGCCCTTTGCTGATGAATATAATTTTCAATAAATCATCACAAATCAAAATAATAATCACTATCCTTTGCGCCTGAGTGTGACCTTTGACCCCATTGAGGGCAAAGAGCAAACAGTCTGAAACTGCCAGCAGCAGAAGAAAATAAGACAAACAAAAATAACAACAACTACAATACCCCTGTACAATAGAGAACACACAGACAGAGAGGGGGAAAGGCACCATACTCTTCTCTACAGCCTCCTAACGGTTTTCAGCAGCCGGAAAGAAGTTCAAACAAACCTCACTGGTGCAAATTTAGTGTTTATTTGCCAATATACAAGGCTGAACATACTACTTTATGGTTCAATTTGCTCCCTAAATGACCCACAATGTTAAAGACTGGCGAGAACCCGAAGGAACCCAAGTAGCAGGAGACAGGCGGAGTAAATATTACAATAACTTATTACAAAAACAGCAGCAAGAACACAAAAACGGCTGCATGGAGAAGTGAGCTGCCTGGTGGTGGCAGGAGGCGAGAGCTCTGGAGGACAAAGGCGGCGAGGCACCAAACTGTGAACGACAGAGACAAAAAACACGAGTCAGTGGAGCTGGTCAAAAAGAGAAGCAGGCAAAATACTCATGAGGTGAAAAAACTCAAGTAAGAGTAGCGCTACCGAACAAGACGGAATTATCTGGCATTGAAGTGAAGTCAGAGCCAGCTTTATAGTGAGGTAGATGAGGTGAAATGGAAACCAGGTGTGCCTCACCATCGTGGTGGAAAAGTAGGTCAGCCCCGCCACCGCCACACACCAGCCCTGCAGGTCATGGAAGGACAGGAGAACAAAAAAAAGAAAACACAACACAAGAGTAGCCACAAAACATGCATCAAAAACTCAAACCATAACACACAAGCCTCTACAAACCTGACCAGGCAATGTCATCTTTAAGAAAATTAATTTTCTCTTCCCTTCCTCTCTGTAATCACCAGCCTCCCTCTCCAATATAAGCAGCATTTTATGTCCATAAATACAAAAAAGGAGAATCTCTTTTTACTAACCACTAAACTCAGCCCACAAAGACAACAAAATGTTTTTTTTTTTTTAAGGTGATCGTTGCTGTCTGCACTTCATTCACATTCCAGATTTAAGACAGCAGCAATAACAATCACTTCTCTCTGTCATATTGTGGGCTGTTGGCATGCGCCCAGACAATTCAACCATTCATGGGTGAAGTCTGATTGTCACATTGCACCCAGCGGAGACACACCAGTGTGTTACTGCGAAGACACATATTTCAGTAAAGTCTAGAGTCATTGGTCTAAGTCAATTCCCTCCATTCTCTGCGTTGGCTCACATGAAGTATCAGCACTCATGTTCTGTGTGGCTGTATGGAGATAAGTCATAGTCAAACTGAATGTAATGGTGGAAATAAGGAAGAGGGAGTGCTGCAAGATCAAAAGCTGTTTGATTTTCAGAGTGATTTGACGGGATTCAGCTGTATTCAGGATTCTTCTAAAAGCTGTATTGCAACATTAAGGCCGATTTGTCCACAGTGAATACCAGATGAACAACTATGCAAAAACATAAAAAGCTGACTTGAATAGCAAGTTTTAAAGGTTTATTCTCATTAGCAGAACAAGATTTTCATGGCAGTGTCTCTACACAGTCTCTCCTGGATGTTGTAATGTCTCCACCAAATTCTGCCAATCCCTGTGAATTCTGTGTGACCTTGCAATTTTGTCCAGACACCTTAACTTTACTGCAATTTTGACCATTTAAAATGGGTACAAGCCCTTTCTAATTCCACAGTTGTCATATACTGCCACTTTGTCAGCAATTTCAGCATCAGATACCTGACGCAAAAAGCCACCTGTTGTGATGATATGATATGCCCACAAGCAGCGTCCCTTTGTATTGCTGGCAGATGTAACTGGATGGCACCTGTCGTGGTGGTGAATGTGGACATACGGCGTCAGGTTGAAACCAGTGTTAACTTCATTGACGAAAACTATGATGACAATTTTTTATCAACGACCTTTTTCCACTACGAAAATAAGACGATGTTGAGCTAAAAATAGATCTTGATAATAAAATGTTGATGAGACAAGACAAAAATGTTAGCAGTGGACTATCAGACACTGAAAGCTGAGAACAGCTATGCTTGTAATTATCTTCAAATGCCACATGAGTGACAGGCTGGCAAACTCCAGTAAATAGTCTGTGCCAGGATGTTCCGCTTAACAGCAGCAGAATGAGCAGCCACCAGCCGGCGGACTTCACAGCTGATCCCCGCAGGAATACACTCAGTCCCAACTGTCTCGAGAAGGTTTATGATTTGATGCTGTTTGACAGGCAGGTAGGAGGCTCAATTATCTGTGATTGTAGCTGTTCTGTAAGTAAAAAGTCTGATCTCAGATCAGTTTCCTCTGAGAGAGATGAAAGTTTAGTTTTAATCACCAACTCTGTAAGGGGACACAAGTTTAAACCTCCAGACTAACATTTTGCAGATTAAGAAAGAATTCAGGCTTTAATTAAGTTGTTTCTCTGCTTCTTAACAGTGAGATTGATGTGTCAGAGTTTACAATGAACCTGGGTACAAATCCCAGTTGTCTCAGATTAGTTATTTGTGGTGTCAAAGTTTTTCAGACCATAAACAGAAAGATGTTGAGCTTTCCAAATGATGATCAGTAAATGTGCACTCGTGAATCACCCGTTAAACTTGTAAAACACTGCTGGAGAAATGACAGTAAGTGTGTACAAATGATTTGTAGTTGTAGAAAAAAAAATATCTATATGAATTTGATTTACAACCTGTCACCTTGATTCTAATTTCTGATACTTGAATTAGGCTAACTGGATATGTTTAACAATGCAGCATACGACATTCCTCTGTCCTTTGGACCCTCACAATGGATAAGGAAAAACTCCCCCCAAAAAAACCCTTTAATGGGGAAAAAAAAGAGACAGAGACAGAGAGATAGAGAGAGATGCAGTATGACAATGACAGTAGCTTACAACAACATTAATTTAAGTAGTAATATTGTGGTACAATATGTTGTAAGTGTATATTAATATATGATAGTATATGTATGTGACAATAATAATCATACGTGTATAGTAACAGTAGAAGTATGACTAATGATAACAGCAGCAGTAGGAGACATCAGGCAGGACCATGGCAGTAGCACAACCACGTCACACGATCCAGCTGTGATACGAGGTAACCTGCCAGACAGTGGAGCACAAAGGCTCCGGAGAAGAAGCCGAGTTAGTGACATGCAGTACGGCTGAGTTAGCGAGATGCAGTAGCAGGACATGAATGTTAGCAAAGGAGAGAGAGAGAAGGAGAGAAGGTGCTTGGTGTATTATAGGAGGTCGTCCGGCAGACTAGGCCTATGTCAGCCTAACTAGGGGCTGGTCAAAACAAGCCTGAGCCAGCCCTACTATAAGCTTTATCAAAAATGAAAGTCTTAAGTCTAGTCTTAAATGTGGAGACGGTGTCTACCTCCCGGACTTAAACAGGAAGATGATTCCACAGAAGAGGTGCTTGATAGCTGAAGGCTCTGGCTCCTGTTCTACTTTTGGAGACTTTAGGAGCCACGAGTAACCCTGCATTGTCAGGGCGCAGTGTTCTGGTGGGATAATATGGCACTATGAGCTCTCTAAGATATGACGGAGCCTGACCATTTAGAGCCTTGTAAGTTAGGAGAAGGATTTTAAATTCAACTGTGGATTTTACAGGGAGCCGGTGCAGAGAAGCTAAAACCGGAGAAATGTGTTCTCATTTCTTAGTTCCTGTCAGTTCATGTGGATGAGCTGGAGAGTTTTAGTGTTTTAAGATTTTACTGGTCAAAGACTTATTATAGCTACCTGATAATAGGGAATTACAGTAATCCAGCCTAGTGATAACAAAAGCGTGGACCAATTTTTCTGCATCTTTTTGGGTCAGGATAGACCTAATTTTTGCAGTGTTACGCAGATGAAAAACGCAATCCGTGAGGTTTGTTTTAAATGGGAGTTAAAAGACAAATGTTGATCAAATATTACTCTGAGGTTTCTTACGGTAGTGCTAGAGGCCAGAGCAATGCCATCAGGAGAAGCTATATCATCAGATAAAGTTTGTGAGTTGTTTGGGGCTGAGAACAACGGGTCCATGTCATTGGTCCAACAGCCCATTGGTTTGACATCCCATTAGTCTGACTGTCCGCGGTGCTGAACAGCTCCCAGCGGGCGTATTTCTACCTCGATGGTGCGCCGCAACCGGTTCTGGGTCAGCTGGGAAAGGCTTGAGGCAGAGCAGGCTCACGGCTTATGTGTTTGTCACTTTCTTTTTCATTTTAACCCACACCATGATCTTTTCCTGACCCTAACCAAGTGGTTTTTGTGCCTCAACCTAACCAGACCTTAACCACAGGGCATCATGATGATTTTGAAACGGACTTTGGAACAATGGGTTTAATATGGTCGGAACAATGGGATGTCGGACCGATGGGCTGTCGGACCAATGGGCAGTTCCCGAGAACAACAACTTCAGTTTTGTCTGAATTTAAAATCAGGAAATTGGAGCTCATCCAGGATTTTATATCTTTAAGGTATTTTTGAAGTTTAGTTAATTGATCTGTTTCTTCTGGCTTCATCAATAAATACAATTGTGTATTATCTGCATAACAATGGAAATTTACAGAGTGATTTCTAATGTTACCTAAGGGAAGTGAGCAGAATTGGTCCGAGCACAGAACCTTGTGGAACTCCAAAACAAACTTCAGTATGTAAAGATCATTCATCGTGAATGTGAACAAACTGAAATCGATCAGATAAATAAGATTTAAACCAGCTTAATGCAGAACCTTTAAGGCCAATTAAACGTTCCAGTCTCTGTAATAGAATTTGATGGTCAACTGTGTCAAATGCAGCACTAAGATCTAATAAAACAAGTACAGAGACGTCCTTTGTCTGAGGCACTCAGAAGATCATTTCATAATCTTTACTAGTGCTGTCTCAGAAAGTCACACAGCTGGTCTGCGACTACTTTTTCGAGGATTTTTGACAGAAAGGGAAGATTAGATATTGGTCTATAGTTGGCTAACACCTCTGGATCCAGGGTGTTTTTTTTAGGAGAGGTTAAATTACAGCTACCTTAAAAGACTGTGGTACATAGCCTGGTAATAACGATATATTGATCATGTGTAATGTGTTGGATGAAGAAATCATTGAGGTCAGTTGTTGAAGAGAAATCGGGGGTAAGCAATCTAAATATATATTAGGTCTTACAGCTGTGTTTGAGGGTAGATAGGTACTATCTGAGGACAAGAGGTCATGAATTTTGCCTCTGATAGTTAGAATTGTGTAATTTAAAAAGCTCATAAAATCATTGCTGCTAAAGGCTAAAGGAATACAAGGCTCAATAGAGCTGTGACTTTCTGTCAGCCTGGCTACAGTGCTGAAAAGAAACCTGGGGTTGTTCTTATTTTCTTCTATTAATGATGAGTAATAGTTTGCTCTGGCATTACAGAGGGCCCTCCTATACATTTTGAGACTGTCTTCCCAGACTAAACGAGATTCTTCCAGTTTGATAAATCGCCAAGTCCTCTCAAATTTTCGCGATATTTGTTTTAATTTTCAAGTTTGGGAGTTGTACCAAGGAGCAAAGTTTCTTTGCTTTATTAACTTCTTTTTAAGAGGTGCTACCGAGTCAAGTGTTGTTCGCAGCGAGCCTGCAGTGCTATCGACAAGATAATCAATTTGGGAGAGTTTAAAGTCAATACGGGAAACCTCTGTTACAGAGGGACATGGTATTAAATTTAAAGCCGATGGAATCATTTCCTTAAATTTTGCTACGACACTATCTGATAAACACCTAGAATAGTAACTTTTGCTGAGTGGTGCGTAATCAAATAGAAAGAAATCAAAAGTTATTAACCCTTTGGGCCCTGGGCCTTTTTTTGGGGTATTTTTACTGCCTTTACTTTTAAGCTCATATCACAGTCATTATAAAGGCTATGTCTTGTTTTTTCAGAACAATCTGGGATATCTAGATTTGCCATCATTACATGTCCTTCTATGTGCCTGTATTTTATATTAATTTTTATATCAATGAAAAAAAAATCTGTGTTACTAAATTATTACATTTTTACATGTATCTCACCATAGCAAGTTGGAAGTAGACATATTCTGCCATATATTAAGAGGGGAGACTCTCTGGAATCTGGCAATATAAGAACCAGGATGGAGGGACATTCTGTCACTTCACAGCTGTCCAAAACATGTGGTTTGTGCCAGATGGACATAATTGGCAGTATTTTTTTGTTATTGCAAGAAATTCCATTGACTCATTCACAAGTCCAAAATGTGTTTTATTTGAAAGAAACATGCAATATTTACATCTAAGATAATAGAAAAATAGTAATAATATTATTCCTCACTATATGAAGTGACTGATAAGATCTGTATAATGGATTGTAAAGAAATTCGTCAGGTTTTTATTTTGTAGATAATTGATCTGTATTTAAAGCATAATGGGATGACAGCACAATGTGTTTGGTATCATTGGAAAGCTCCGGTCCTGTGCTTTCATGTGATATGTGTAGCATTTCTGTGCAACCCTGCATTCGCCAGTAATCCATCCAAGAGTAATGTGTGTGCAAAGCTGTATGAAAGCTTTGTTATACATAATTTTAGTGTAACTTTATCATTGTTTTTCCTTGTGAAAACATTGGACTGGCGGTTCTGCTGTTTCACGTGATATGAGTGGCTTTTCTCTATGACGAACGGTTGCAGAGAAAATCCATAGAGAAGAACAGGTGTGAATTTGGACGCACTTTGCGTCGTTAGGGCCCATAGGGTTAAGTAGTGATCTGATAGAGAGGGATTCTGTGGAAAGACTGGTAGGTTTCAATTTCAATTCCATACATCAGGACTAGATCGAGGGTGTGGTTAAAACAATGAGTGGGTTTATGTACACTCTGACTGAAGCCAATGGAGTCTAATAATGAGATAAACGCGGTAGCCAGGGAGTCATTATCAACGTTGACATGAATGTTAAAATCGCCTACAATAATAACTTCATCTGATTTAAGAACTAAACTGGATAAAAACTCTAAGAATTCAGATACAAATTCAGAATACGGGCCAGGAGCATGGTACACTATAACAAATAAAAGTGGATGCGAGGTTTTCCAGGTCGGATGTAAAAGACTAAGAACAAGGCTTTCAAATGAATTATAATCTAGTTTAGGTTTAGGGCTGATTAACAGACTAGAGTTAAAAATGGCTGCAACTCCTGCTCCTCGGCCGCTGCCTCGAGGAATGTGGTTATTATTATGACTGGGAGGAGTGGACTCATTAAGACTAACATATTCATCTTGACACAGCCAGGTTTCAGTGAGGGTGAGTAAATCAATATGATTATCTGATTAATTCATTTACTAACACTGCTTTAGACGATAGAGACCTGATATTTAACAGTCCGCATTTAATTGTTTGCTAGACACCACCTGGACAGCCAGTGATTAAATGATGACATGCGGCTTAACCATAGACTGTATAAAATAATGGACGTAGTCACCGTGACATCACCCATCCGTTTCTGAAGAGTGGATTTGAAGCTCAAAATACTCAAATGGGCAAAGAGGTGGGCCGAAGGAAGCTTGGTTGCTTAAACACACCCACCTCGCTTGGCGCTGCTAAGTTAGCTAAGGCTAACAAGCTAGGCTAAGAAGCTATGAGGCTTAGAGGCTAAGAAGCTACACTACTTAGGCTAGCCCTGTGGTGTTGGCTGCTCCCGCTTGGTGCCAGCTCCCTCACGAAACTTGAGGTAAGTTGAGTTTAGCTGAAACTAACGTTATACAACAAACCCTGAAACAATGATTCAGCTGTTATCTTTAAAAAAACACTTCAACTTTTTTAAAATATATAACGCTAATTATTTATTACACTCATTTTACTTTCATATGCAGTGTGGAGCATTGGTGACAGGTATATCCGGCATGGTGTCCGGAGAGCTGCAGAGACCTTGGGAAGCACCCTCAGCATGCCGGGCATCCGTGTCTGCTGGTTTGGCTGGGGTAGACTGCAGTGGAGAGGCCTTCTCTCCTTCTTTTCCTACTCCCTGCAAGGAAGAGCAGCACCAGATGTCCTCATCCTCCACTGTGACAGCAATGACATGGGGAAGGTCAGCAGTGTCAAGCTGGTCAGCATGATGAAGGAGGACCTGCACCAGCTTCACTTCCAGCATCCTGGCATTAAGATAATATTTTCTTCATTGGCTCAAAGGTGCAGGTTGGAGGCTGGTGGCAGTCCAGCAAAGATTGATAAGGCCAGGAAATGTGTTTACAGTGTTATGGCTACATTTGTTCATAGTTTAAATGGTGCCATAATTGAGCACCCTCACATCAGACACATTCATCTCACACCTAGGAGGAATTATATGTTTTTAAGTAAATTAGTTAATTATCTTAAAGACCACCTCCGAACACAGTGAAGTGCTTACTGTTGGCAGTGTCACTGCTTTTGAATTTGGCCTTTAGGACACATTTTGTTAGGCCTGATCATAGCCCAGGCTGTCATGGCCAATGTTGAGTTTTTTATATTCATCTATAACTTGTTTAAAATTTCAATAAATTCTATTTATATTTGCACTCCTTTTGTGTTTGTTACTGACTGAATGTTGTATTTCACAATCAAATCTGACTGATTTGTGACATTAAGCATTAATGTTTAACATTGTCACTGACAAAAAATTAAGCAGTCCATTTCTGTGTGGGCCTGATTATTTTAACTTTGTACTTGAAGATAACCAAGCACCTTACACCCAGCAGCAGAGCCTGAGAAGATTTTGGAGAGTAACCTTTGTTTGCTGCTCTGTTAGAAGTCTAGTTTTAACACAGAAGAATGTGACTGGATAAAAGGGCTCAAAGTGAAAAACAAAGAATTAGCTGGACACAATAGTTTTGAAGCCCCCAAGGAGGTATCACTTGTTCGCTATGTTGCCAACTCTGAGAGGGTCTTCCTCAGGCAAAGGTATTGTGACGTTTTTATAGTGAGGCAAACAGACAGATAATCAGCCAGTTATGTGTTGTTGTTTTTTTTTTTAGCCTCACTATATAAGCCTCAATACTGAGCAATACCCACAGAACCTTCTCATATGTCACAACGTCACAAATAAATAAAACCTCCTACGGGACTTAAAACTATTCAGTGTGCAGATATTTCCTTGTTTTTCACAAAAGGAGAAAAGTTTCTCAGTGAATTTTCTTCATTTGTCTTAAAGAAATGTCCAAACAAAACTAGCACATAACATCAGCTTTTCATTTTTTTTTTACATTCTGTTAAGACAAATGCAAACTTGGGTAAATGTTAAGACATAAATGAAAACATTAACATTAATAACTATTATATTTTGTTCATGGTTTAAATCACCACTATATTTCCAATCATCACAGGAAACTGATGAATGACAGCTTTCAAAAAATTTGCTTTTACTCTAAAGTAAATTTTGTGTGATCAATTTTATATAGCAAAAATTCTAACCATTACACAAACAGTTAAACAAAATTAAGTCAAAGCTTGCATTCATGAAAACATCCATTTTAAAATATTACAAAAAGTACACATGAAATAAATGGAAAGATTTATAACAGTAATTATACAACCTATGAATTAGGACCCAGTGTCATAATTTGCAAAATCTTAATTTCTTGTGAAACAACCTCTTTACTGTGGAGTAAATATCACATTGGTCGAGGCGTTGTAACTTTCCTCAAGTGTCCTACATGAGAGAAAGACGAACAGTTACCCAGCCTCCCGGCTGAATGGGTGTTACCGGAGGACCGCTAGCAGAGGCTATGCTATGTGGCTCCACACCAGCTACAGGGGACTGGCTAACTACTACAGCTACTGAATGATTTATATCAAATAAGCTACACTTTTTACAATTACCACTGTCGCTAAAGGAGGCAGAGGCATAGCTAAACATTTGGCACACTGAGCAAGAAAGAGCAGAAGGAGAAGCCAGCACTAACTGTTAAGCTAATGTAGCTACCAAGGCTAATAACGTGCAAACAACAGCTAAGAGATTAGCAGGGAAGTCGCAAAAAGGAGGAGAGCTATAAGTGCTTAAACAGAACTAGTTTGGGTTAAGACTTGAAGTAGATGTTAAAGCAACTGAAGTGAGAAAGCAGAAAGCAGGCTAGTAGAATTCACTAGAGCAGCACAGAGACGCCGTCACAGAAACACCGGAAATGACACAACTCGCTTGCCGCAATACGTCAGCATGTCAGCACCAGACCAGATGTTAATCAACATCTGTTCGAGAAAAAAACTCCTTTCAAAAATATACACAGGGCTCGACAGTGCGAGCGTTTCACTCGCATTTGCGACTAAAAATAGATGTGTGCGAACTGTAAAAAATATTTAGGGGCACATGCGCGCATAAAAAAATCAGCCGAAGCAGCCTATATTTTTGTCAATAAAAAGATAATCTAACCGCAAATGTTGGAGGAACTCCAGCCGCCTTCCCTCTTCCCTCTTCCCCGTGTGACACGGTTATGGGCAGTTTTCCAAGCCACTGTCGGCACAATGCGCTCTTGCCCCGCGGTAGCACATACACAATGAATGGGTTCGTCGGTGGAGGTCTGCGCTTTGCGCGCTCTGTGTGAAAAGGGCTTAAATCCCACTGTCGGCAGCGCGGAAATAAGTCCAAGTGTGGAGGAGATGGACCGGGTTAAGTGGCGGATCTCCAGAGAAGCCTGCTCTGTTCTCCCCGTAGTTCAAATAATTTCAACTCTGAGTGCAGCGCTCGGGCGGAAAATCAGAGCGGTGCGCGACGCCAGGGTAGCGGTGCCGCTTTGTCAGGCGTTGCTGCCCTCTCCATAGACAAACAATGGGACAGCCAGCGCAAAGCGGTTTTACAGCTGATCATGTGTAGAGGCCTTTAGGGACCGTTCGCCACGGTACCGCTGCTGGGCAGGGTGGAAATAAAGCCCTTTTCACACAGAGCGCGCAAAGCGCAGACCTCCGCCGACAAACCCATTTATTGTGTATTTGCTACCGCGGCGCAAGTGTGCACCGCTCTGCCGCCGAGCTGAGCGGCGCGTGTCGCGCGTCCAATAGCAGAGAAGAGCCTGAAGTAGACCCGGAAGCGGTCACCATGGAGCTGTAGCTCCTGAACGAGCCTGTACTCCCCCAAATCCTGTCCTCTGCGCCCTACCCCGCGGTGGGTGCCGCGAAAGCTCTGTGTGAAAGAGGCTTAAGTCCTGCAGAGTTTCAGAGGACCTGGAGAATGTTTTAGGATAGTAATAACATTATATAAGTTAATCATATTGAAAAGATAATATATATAAGATAATAACATTAAAGACAAAATTAAATTGCAAAACTTGATGATTTTACCTTTCTGTACATTTTGTATACAAATTCATTAAATAATTTTGCTTGTAAATGTCTATTTGCATCACGTTTATTACGGAAAACACATTATTTGATCAATTTACATTGTGCCCCTAAAGTTCTTTGTGCGCTCCTTACTTTTTCAACTTAGGAGCACATGTGCTCCTTTAGAAAAAAGTTAACGTCAAGCCCTGATACAGAATCATATCACAGTCAGATGAAACTCCAATCCATACTATCAACAAAATGGGAAAACAACCTGAGGGAAGGGGAAGAAAAGGGGGGGAAGGGAAGAAGGGA
Source organism: Epinephelus lanceolatus (assembly GCF_041903045.1). Lineage (NCBI taxonomy): Eukaryota > Metazoa > Chordata > Actinopteri > Perciformes > Serranidae > Epinephelus > Epinephelus lanceolatus. The sequence continues at coordinate 3,323,650 of NC_135748.1, forward strand.
AAAAAGGGGAAGAAGGGAAAAAAAGAAAACAAAAGGCTGACTCTTCTCCATGAACATTTACTGTTATTGTTTTTGTTGTTGTTTATCCTATTTTATTTAATTTTGCTATTTATTTATTATTATTATTATTATTATTATTTATTAATTTACTTTTTTATTTTTTTTTCCAGCACCCTTTTAAGTTTGAAGGTGATGATGGTGAATGGGGAAGGGAAAGAAAAAAGTAAAATGGAGCATTCTCTTCTTTCCCTCCCACTTTTTTTTCTTTCTTTCTTATTTATCACTGTTAATGATATTCTTCTTCTTCTTCTTCTTCTTCTTATTATTATTATTATTATTACTATTATTATTATTACTGTCACTATTATTATGTGTTGTGCTGCCTTGGGTCCCTGGTGGGCTGGGACAGGATGGACCCCGCCCGATGCAGTTATGCAGCCCGTCAGTTATGGGGGGGGGGGGGGGGGGGGGGGGGCGGTGTGGGCTCAAGGGCTCATGTCTTCCTGCCTCCTCCCCGCCCTCACCCCACCCTGATCTTCTGCTCCGCACCTCCTATGCATGCCTCATTGTTTTTAATGCATCGCATATTAGAGTCACACACACACACACATCTACTACTACAAAAAAAACAAAACTACAAACAAACAAAAAAAAAAAAAAAGAAAAAAAAGAAAAACTATACCATAAAAGAATAGGGTAAGTGGGGTGTGCATGTGGTGGCCTAGGGCGGAGGATGCCCTGTTTGGTGGGGGGCTGGGGGGTGGTTTAGGGGGTCATGGGTCCGCGTGCCTTGCGGCGTCTTCCCCGACAACCCATCATGTTATACATGGGTGGGGGCCATCGTAGCCCTGTCCTTGAAGGGATCCGAGGCAGCCTTAAACAAAAACATCCATCATTATTATTATTACCATTGTCACTATTATTATTGTTTACAGCACTGTTATCCAACTCTCAAACCTTATCATTATTATCATTATTATTATTGCTGCTATTTTTTTGTTTTCCTCGCCACCCTCCAGCCCCAATCATTGTCATTATTACTATTACCTTATTGTCTATTTATTATTATTGTTAATATTGACGCAATCTATTACTATAATTATTATTATTATTACTACGACTACTACTGGACATCTTCATCACTGCTACACCCAGACAGACATACATGCAGCCACACCCACAGGCGCACACACACACACACACACACACACACACACACACACTCACAGTTAAACACAGGACACAAGTATTTAAGTGCCCCCCTTTTGTTTTGTTTTGCTTTTTTGTTTTTGTTTGTTTGTTCTTTTCCTTAGTTTATGTTGTTAGTGTCTGTCTACAGGTTGTTGTTCATTGTCTCTTTTTGGTACTCCATTTTTGTCACTTGTAAATAATGTCACATTTTTGTGTTTGCACAATTAAAAAAAAAAAAGAAAGTTTGCCAATTATCTATGAAGCCCGCATTGTTTGCTGGACACCACCTGGACAGCCAGCGATTGAATGATGACATGCAGGTAAACATCTCATCACTGGTTGAATTTGGGAGGGGTCCAGAGAAAACTATGGTGTCCGACATAGTTTTTGTTTATTCGCACATCGAGGCAGCATTAATTTTCGTGACCTCTGATTGGCGGAACCAGAACAGAACCAGTCCCCCCCCACCCGATGCACACGCTCCCACTGAGGAAACACTGGAGTTAAGAACTAAACTATGATAAATGACATAAAATATTAAGATGTAGGCCTAACATAAAATAAATTTGTTATTAAATAAATTAAAACATATAGCCTACAGTAGATAAAAGTAGCTAGAACATGCTAAAAGTAAATACAATAATAGGCTAAATAGTATCTAAGCAATAATAAATAGTGTCTAAACAATAATAAATAGTATCTAAGTTATCTATTAGGCTACCATTCCACTCTGTAAATAGATTTTAAAATTTCAATATAATTTTAATATTATTTTTGCTTATTTCATTATTGTCATTATTGGTTTACTTTTTAGTAGTATTGTATTGTATTTTCCTTATCCGCTGTGAGGGTCATAAGGACAGAGGGATGTCGTATGCTGTAAAGCCCTGTGAGGCAAATTGTGATTTGTGATATTGGGCTTTATAAATAAAATTGTTTTATTGATTGATTGATATTGTCTGAGGATGACTCATTTTAGTAACTATCTACAGTAAAAAAAGAAAAAAAGAAGCAAAGAAACAAACAAAAATCATTTTATACACTGGGCCTTCAAAGTGCTCTCTGAAACTACACCTGGCATGGCTTGTGTCCAAAAAATGGAGAGTAACATATGTCAGTATGAAGATTCTGCATGGCTCCTGCTTTCAGCCATTCACCTTTGAACCTTGACCTCAGTGCATGTTTGAGGGCTTATAACTCAGAAACAAAAGGGGATACAGACATGGGACCAGCTGTTATAGAGAGCTCTTGACCTCAACTATCATGTGAGTGTAGTCAACATCTGGGGGTGCTGTCAGATATGGGTAAAATATGGATAAAATAAATTTTCACCCATTTAGAAATAAGATATTTAAAATCTGATTACACAAATGTGTTTACCATCCCCTTACTCTCAATTCAGTATTTACAACTTCCAAATCTAGGAAAAACACTTATATTTTTTAAAACTACAATTCCCTGGGACCGCGCCATGCAGTTTGATACATATCAGCAACATAGTTGTAGTTCTTCTGATTTGCAAAGTAGGGTTCTAAATAGGGTTGTAAAAAGATATACCCAATATATCTAATATCTCATAAAGCTGAACTAGTAATGACACTGTATCTAGATGAACTATGTTAAGAAAAAAAGCAAGGATGTCGGCTAGTTTCAGATATTTTAGATAGTACTCTAAAAACGGCGTTTTTAGGATGGTAGGTTTGTTTGCAGCTTGTAAAATAGAGTTGTAAAATAGAGTCATAAAAAGATAGATCTACTGAATATATCAAATGTCTAGTAAAGCTGATCTAGTAATGACACTGTATCTAGATGAACTATGTTAAGAAAAAAAGCAAGGATGTTGGCTAATTTCAGATATTTTAGATAGTAGGCTACTCTAAAAACGGCGTTTTTGGGACGGTAAGTTTTTTGCGGCTTGTTGTAAAATAGAGTCATAAAAAGATACATCTACTGAATATATCAAATGTCTAGTAAAACCGAACTAGTAATGACACTGCACCTAGATGAAATATGTTAAGAAAAAGTAAGGATGATGGTTAATTTTAGATCATTTAGCTAGTACTGTAGAAACGGCATTTTTGGGACTGAATATTTGAATAGGCCTATATCAAATATCTAGTACAGCCGAACTATCATGTTATTATTATTATTATTATTGGTGGGAAATTATAACAGGGGAATATATTTGTCGTTTTAATATCAAGAAAACTTTCGTGTTTTTGTGTGTATACAGGACGTTGTTGAATCAGGGAATCTGTGTGTACACAAAGGATCCTAACTGACTTTACATTGGCATTGTTTCCATGGTACCGGCACATAATTTCAACCCATTACGTGCCGGTACCACGGAATGCGGTGTTAAAAGGTCATGGTCATTTCATGTATTTCTGTGAGATCAGGTTGGCTCAGTGGAGGCTTGGTCTCACCATAAAATGGTACAACAAAGTTCATCCACACATCCCAGCAAATTTTCCATGATGGCACCATAGATGGCTGTCTTGATGCGTAAGTGCACTCAGTATTGTTTACTTTTGTTTGTTAATTCAGTGTTTTGCCACAGTACCCAGAGCTCTCCCACCAGAGATCCCTGTTTTACACCTCTTCAGTGGATTCACTGGACTTTCTGGTCAAAGGTGTTCTCACCGTTACTAAGGCAGTGAAACACTGAATGAGAAGGAGACGAGCCGTTCTTACTTTGAGTCATTAAGTAAAGTATTGTGATACTTTTTTTTTTCTTAGGTAACAAGTTAAGTGTAATTATTTACTTATTTACTCTTTTTGAGTAACAGCCCCAATACAAGGTATCACATGAGAAGTTTTAAACACAAATAAATGATATTTTGGTACTATTAAAATACTGTTTTGGTATCACATTAAATATCCATCTGCAAGCTGTTAGGGTTGTTGATGAAAAGGGGACTCAGCATTTACTTCATGGGTGCTGCGTCTTTCCAGCCATGTTGTTTTCAGACCCAGCTGGCCTTGTCAAAGTTGGTTGTACGTTGATTTACATTCAGTTCAGAAAATCAACTACATACTATATGCTGGTGTTTCCAAACATTAAAAAAGTGTATAGTGTAGCTTTATTTTCTTACAGTAAAATGTATCATGTCCTTTTCCATGTCTGAGGCTGCCCAGAAAATGAAATCAGCCCCTCCCATTTCTCCCCATATGCTCCTAAGATCAACCAGAGGAGAGTTCAATTCGATTGAATTGAACTCATGCTTGTGTCATGCATACCTGTATCCATTCCAGGTTGAATTAAGTAACACGTTCTGACTGCTGGCCATTGAAGCAAAAAATTAGCCTGCCGGCCCAGCGGAAGGTCATCACAGAGGGGGAGGAAGTGGAGGGTCACATTTCTCTAACCGTGAACTCCTGCTGAAAGCAAGTCAAGCAGCCAGCAGACTTGACAAGAGCACAGACAAGAGAGGTACGCTTGGTTATTTCAAGAGCAGATAGGCTCCCTTCATTTTCTCTAACTGAGATATACACTGTCAAATAGTTAGTGTCTCATGAAGTAATGCAGGAACACTTCTTACTGTTTGTGGAATCTGTTTTGTGTGCATAGTCCATCCTTTGTGCTACCTGAGGTTACTGCAGCAAACAGATAGCATCAGACTCCATGTCATTAGGTTAATTGAAAATCAACCAGCTTCTCGGAGACAAGCATTTTTCTTCCACTTGTTTATTTAACTCTCTCTACTTATTAAAGAGATAAACTATAACAACCAATAAAGGAAACAGCTTGTAACTTTATATTTGGTTCACTAATTGGGAACATATTTGCTTCTTTTTCTTGAGTTTACATTGTAACAGTTGTTTTCCACATAGAAAGGTGAACATTGTATACCTCATTAATATGAATTTAATTATTCAATAATTGTATTCCCTTGGGTATATTAACCCAAAGCAAATGAGAATCACCTGACTTTGGAAGGAAGTAAGATGACTATGACCCTGTGATCTAACTCATTTTCAAATAGCTTTTAAATGAAACAAGATGAGCTGATGCACTTTGCAATTTGACATGTCTGATTACAGAACAGTGTGTGTATTTCAAAAGGGGAATTCAATTTAAAGTTCTTTGGTTGTGCCAAACTAATTCAAACATGTACTACCTCCTCTCTCCCCTCATCTAATATATATATATATATATATATATATATATGTATCAGTGGTGGAGGGAGAGGTGTTGTCATGGCTTGATAAACATGGCTGTCCATATTTGTTTATTTTGGGAGATAATCAGTCCTTCTAAGCATGAACTCTTATCTCTCCCTGTGGAGAAAAAAAGGCTGCAGATAAGGAAAAGATGCAAAAGTTTCAATTTGCTTGCGTGATGCGCAGTCTAAAATCTCCCTCTATCACTCCCAGGTAGCTTCTCAGGCTCACGTGACCGCCTCTTATCAGCCCTGGCGTCGGGGGTCACAAGACAGCCGACAGATTGTATGCCAGACATTTTTAGCTCGTCACCCGGAGGATTTTGATACTTCCATCTCCATAAACAAGTAGCAGATCCCACTGCCTCACCTGGAGTAAAGCAATTACTGTGAAGTTTTCTAAGTGACGGGCTGCCAATCACAACTCCTCGATGAGTTTAGATTCCCCACACTTAGTGCAATTATTTTGCTGCTGTTGTGTTGACACTTGCCTTTCAAAGGCTTTCATACTACATTTTAAGAGCAAAGTAGTTTAATATCAAGGCATGAAGATGTTCTTCAAAGCAAATTTATTCAGAGGGAATTTCCTTAAACTGTTGACAGTGGTGCAACACAGCTCAAAGAAATAATTTACATAACTGGCGCAGTTAATAAATTGACAAGTATCCATGCACTATCTATCTCTTGGTTAAACTGTCACCAGCACATTTGCAGTAGAGACTCTGCAAAAGGAACCCCATCATTAAAAACTCAGCTGGCCGCAACCCTACTGCTGCTTCTTTCAAAGAATAACTGTCTGGACTTTGGTCTCTCCTTCCCCATTACACTGGAAAGATCAGAAACTTGCTGTCTTCTTCAGGAGGCCATATCTGCAACTGGCCCAGCGCCTTCAAATGATTCACCCCATTAAGGAGCCAATCAGGTATAATGAAGCGCAGGGCAAACTCTGTGGCTGAGCCAGATAAATAATTTACTGGACTTGTCATCCTTCTCCCAATTGAGGTGCTGCAGTCACAGAGGAGCAGCAAGACACATGAAGGAAGGCTTTCCAGGGTGGAGAGACTCCGTAAAGCTGGTGACACCAACCCCCCCCACACACACACACAATACCCACCCCCTCACCCCCTCCACATTACTGAGGTCCACCTCCCACATCCTTTCCTCCCGTGCCTCCTCCTTCTCTTCCTCCCCTCAGTCACCCCCTCATCCTCAAATCAAAAAGCTATCCCAACCCCAACCCCACCCCTCGTTCTCCCCACCTGTCAGAGGTTGGGAGATAGAGGGATGGAGCCAGCACCACTTCGTTACCAGCCTCTCACTTGGAGGTTTCAAAGAGAGTTCAGCTAATGAGGGAGCATTTAGAAACTCAGGGATGCCGGCATCTAGAAGAAGGGGGAGATGAAGGGGCGGGGGGGGAGGGGGGGGGGGGGGGGGGGGGGGCGTAGGTGGGCGCACACATATACAGTACACACATCAACATACAAACCTGCTGCATCCTCACACCTGCTTCGTGCATGTGAAACCCGCACACACGGATAGTATACACTCACCTGTACACACTCTTTCTCTCACACACTGCTCAGGGTTGTCAGTGCAGGTGAACAAAGTGAATAGGATATGTGACTGACAATAAAGATTTCTTTTAACATCACTGGGAGAAAGGTGGGCAGGGCGGTTGTGTGTGTGTGTGGGGGGGGGGGGTTGAGTCTAGGGAGACAGGCTGCAGAGGTTCACATTACTCTGAGGGACCCGTCGGCTGCATATGCCATCTTTAATGACGAGGCCTCGCCAAACTGGCACTCAGTCAGCCAACCAGGAGAGTGCTGTGAGGGAAGAAACCCCGCAAACCTATTATTTCAAACCTCTGTCTTTTTTTTTTAATCTCTTTACACCCCCCCACCTCCTATGTCTTTTAAATTTGAGTTTTAATAGACACCGCTAAATTTCCACTGCTGTCTCCTTAAAGTTTAATTCGCCCACTTTTCTTTCACTCCTGCATCCCCATTATGGAGCTGCAGTGGCAGTTGCAAACAGGGCATTATTATTTCATATTATGAAAACATTCTTTTTAGATGAAGGGAAGAGGATGGAGAGGACCGGCTGTGGCAATATTTTCATGGCACAGCTATAATGGCAGGTTGGGAAGTGAGCAAGAGAGGACCCACTTTTTATATGACACTAATATCCTCTGTATTAACTGGGTGGCAAGGCTTATTTACTGTATTCAGGAGTTTCAGGATTTTTCAGTGGTTATGTGAAAAGTTGGTTGGAAGTGAATTGAAGGTGAATGTGAGGGATTCTTGGCAAAAAAAACAAAAAAAAACAAAAACAAAAACAGGATGAAGTTCTGTTTGTGTCCCCCAGCTTTGGATACAAAGTTCCAGCTCTGTATCAATAGGTTTTCAAAAGTACCACCACGAATGATAAACTATAAAATGCACTTGGTTTGGCTTAAGGATGGCAACGGTGATATTAGCGAGGCTATTTTTGGGGTTTGGTTAACTTAATGCATACAATTATTTACTGAAGGCTTGGCAACAATCATGGTCATGATTAGAAGAAACCAGTGCCCACTGGTGGCAGAAGACAAGATGCTGACAGGGGTCCAAAGTCTGACACTTGACCTTCGTGACTGTATATGTCATCATGCATCTGTCTAATACACTAGGCTACAACATCACAACACATACCGTATACCTGTGGAAGTTTTGATATATATGGTAGGTCACTTGGACATGGACTTGTGGGAAAAACCTACCTAAACCCTATTTTTATAAATTGAGAGATAATCAGAATAGAGTCAAATGTTGTTGACTCTTACATCAGGGAACCATTCCTGGATCCAAGTACACTTGACCCAAAGTCCAGTTTGTTTAATTAGTGTGAACACTGCATACCACTGGGTATAGTTCATCAGCTCAAGTAACAGTTTCTCGCTGGTGATTTCAAAGGATATGTATGAATTTTGGTGCATAACTTTTCGAAGGAAAATGTACAAACAGTGCATGACCAGAGCAACACCACTGGTCAGTAGAGTTGCAAAGCCACGTATCCTCATACAAGGGTTCATATGGTATCTTGCGCATTAACGGCCCACAAATGATGTTATGTACTCTTGACTAATCCTATTCACTCTATATATGCTTCCTTTAGGTAACATTATTAGAAATCACTCTGTAAATTTCCATTGTTATGCAGATGATACACAATTGTATTTATCGATGAAGCCAGAAGAAACTAATTAATTATCTAAACTTCATAATTGCCTTAAAGACATAAAAACCTGGATGAGCACCAATTTCCTTATGTTAAATTCAGACAAAACTAAAGTTATTGTTCTTGGCCCCAAACAACTGAGAAACTCTTTATCTGATGACAGTTTCTCTGGATGGCATTGCTCTGGCCTCTAGCACCACAAGAAACCAAGGAATAATATTTGACCAAGATTTGTCTTTTAATTCTCATTTAAAACAAAATCTCATGGACTGCATTTTTTCATCTGCGTAATATTGCGAAAATTAGACCGATCCTGACCCGAAAAGATGCAGAAAAATTGGTCCACGCTTTTGTTACCTCAAGGCTGGATTACTGTAACTCTCTATTATCAGGTAGCTCTAATAAGTCCTTAAAAACTCTCCAGCTAATTCAGAATGCAGCAGCATGTGTACTAACAGGAACTAAGAAACAAGATCATATTTCTTCTGTTTTAGCTTCTCTGCACTGGCTCCCTGTAAAATCCAGAATTGAATTTAAAATCCTACTGTTAACTTATAAAGCTCTAAATGGTCAGGCTCCATCATATCTTAGAGAGCTCATAGTGCCCTATCATCCCACCAGAACACTGTGCTCTGAGAATGCAGGGTTACTCGTGGTCCCTAAAGTTACCAAAAGTAGATCAGGAGCCAGAGCCTTCAGCTATCAGGCTCCTCTCCTGTGGAATCATCTTCCTGTTGCGGTCCGGGAGGCAGACACTGTCTCCACATTTAAGACTAGACTTTCCTCTTTCATAAAGCTTATAGTTAGGGCCAGCTCAGGCAGCCCCTAGTTAGGCTGACTTAGGCCTAGTCTGCCGGGGGACCTCCGATAATACACAGAGCACCTTCTCTCTCTCTCTCTCCCTCTCTCTCTCTCTGTCTCTCTCTCTCTCTCTCATGTCCTGTTACTGCATCTTGCTAACTCGGCCTTACTGCATGTCACTAACTCGGCTTCTTCTCCGGAGCCTTTGTCCTCCACTGTCTCGCAGGTTAACTTATATCGCAGCCGTGCCTGGATAGTGTGACATGTGTGGTTGTGCTGCTGCCGTGGTCCTGCCAGATGCCTCCTGCTGCTGCTGTTATCATTAGTCATACTTCTCCTTAGATTATACACATGATTATTGTCACATACAGTACAGGCCAAAAGTTTGGACACACCTTCTCATTCAATGCGTTTTCTTTATTTTCATGACTATTTACATTGTAGATTCTCACTGAAGGCATCAAAACTATGAATGAACACATGTGGAGTTATGTACTTAACAAAAAAAGGTGAAATAACTGAAAACATGTTTTATATTCTAGTTTCTTCAAAATAGCCACCCTTTGCTCTGATTACTGCTTTGCACACTCTTGGCATTCTCTCCATGAGCTTCAAGAGGTAGTCACCTGAAATGGTTTTCCAACAGTCTTGAAGGAGTTCCCAGAGGTGTTTAGCACTTGTTGGCCCCTTTGCCTTCACTCTGCGGTCCAGCTCACCCCAAACCATCTCGATTGGGTTCAGGTCCGGTGACTGTGGAGGCCAGGTCATCTAACGCAGCACTCCATCACTCTCCTTCTTGGTCAAATAGCCCTTACACAGCCTGGAGGTGTGTTTGGGGTCATTGTCCTGTTGAAAAATAAATGATCGTCCAACTAAACGCAAACCGGATGGGATGGCATGTCGCTGCAGGATGCTGTGGTAGCCATGCTGGTTCAGTGTGCCTTCAATTTTGAATAAATCCCCAACAGTGTCACCAGCAAAACACCCCCACACCATCACACCTCCTCCTCCATGCTTCACAGTGGGAACCAGGCATGTGGAATCCATCCGTTCACCTTTTCTGCGTCTCACAAAGACACGGCGGTTGGAACCAAAGATCTCAAATCTGGACTCATCAGACCAAAGCACAGATTTCCACTGGTCTAATGTCCATTCCTTGTGTTTCTTGGCCCAAACAAATCTCTTCTGCTTGTTGCCTCTCCTTAGCAGTGGTTTCCTAGCAGCTATTTGACCATGAAGGCCTGATTGGCGCAGTCTCCTCTTAACAGTTGTTCTAGAGATGGGTCTGCTGCTAGAACTCTGTGTGGCATTCATCTGGTCTCTGATCTGAGCTGCTGTTAACTTGCGATTTCTGAGGCTGGTGACTCGGATGAACTTATCCTCAGAAGCAGAGGTGACTCTTGGTCTTCCTTTCCTGGGTCGGTCCTCATGTGTGCCAGTTTCGTTGTAGCGCTTGATGGTTTTTGCGACTCCACTTGGGGACACATTTAAAGTTTTTGCAATTTTCCGGACTGACTGACCTTCATTTCTTAAAGTAATGATGGCCACTGGTTTTTCTTTAGTTAGCTGATTGGTTCTTGCCATAATATGAATTTTAACAGTTGTCCAATAGGGCTGTCGGCTGTGTATTAACCTGACTTCTGCACAACACAACTGATGGTCCCAACCCCATTGATAAAGCAAGAAATTCCACTAATTAACCCTGATAAGGCACACCTGTGAAGTGGAAACCATTTCAGGTGACTACCTCTTGAAGCTCATGGAGAGAATGCCAAGAGTGTGCAAAGCAGTAATCAGAGCAAAGGGTGGCTATTTTGAAGAAACTAGAATATAAAACATGTTTTCAGTTATTTCACCTTTTTTTTGTTAAGTACATAAGTACATGTTCATTCATAGTTTTGATGCCTTCAGTGAGAATCTACAATGTAAATAGTCATGAAAATAAAGAAAACGCATTGAATGAGAAGGTGTGTCCAAACTTTTGGCCTGTACTGTATGTATACTGTCAGATATTACTTTCAACATATTGTACCACAATACCTGCAATAATAGTTATGATATTATTACTTTCATTAATGTTGTTGTAAGCTGTTATCATTACCGTCTGTCCTGCATCTCTCTCTGTCTCTGTCTCTCTCTTTCTGTCTCATTGTGTCCTACGGATTACTGTTAATTTATTATGTTGATCTGTTCTGTACGACATCTATTGCATGTCTGTCCATCCTGGAAGAGGGATCCCTCCTCAGTTGCTCTTCCTGAGGTTTCTACCTTTTTTTTCCCCCTTTAAAGGTTTTTTTTGGGGGGAGTTTTTCCATATCCGCTGCGAGGGTCCAAAGGACAGAGGGATGTCATATGCTGTAAAGCCCTGTGAGGCAAATTGTGATTTGTGATATTGGGCTTTATAAATAAAATTGATTGATTGATTGATTGATTAACGTAAATTTTCGGAGGTTAGGTTTAAGTCTTGTGTTTCGTGACCCATTCACCACCCACAATGGCGCTGTATAGGGGAGAAAAGTTAGGACGATTCCAAGGGCCCCATCATCATTAAGAATTGTTTTTTTTTTTTTTCAAATATAGTAATAAAATGAATGATCTCTTTGTTTTTACTTGTTTTTGGCAGTAAAAGTTAAATATCCCCATTGACCAAAAAGTAAATACTGACTGACCACCCCACCACCTGTATCTGCATGAAATGGTTTGGTCCTGCCTTAGCACACTGATGGTGACGATGCCTAGTAGCAGTCAGCAGTTGTGCTAGAACGCTACAGTCATCATCATGCTACCTAGTACTAAAAGAAAATCCGGTTTTCAAAAAAGGAAAGAGAGAAAGGAGAGAGAGGAGAGGCAAAAGAAAGGATGTCAATATGTGAGCCAGTTTTTCTCCAAGAAAGGTGGGTAGCCTATAGCCTGTGAGTGGTGGAAATTAACCTGTTAGGTTAATGTCCATAGTGAAATAAGCTACCTACAGACTAGTGTTAGCCTACATTTCACTCCTTTTTAACCTACATTTAATCAGTGCAGGTAAATGTTTAGCAAGATATTCATATTAAATCAGTTGTCCCTGCCCCTTTTACCAGACTCAACAACAGATGAGTCAGAAGCAGCAGCCCTCTCTCCCCATAACTTTACCCCTCCCTGTCCCAGTGAAGAAGGTGAGCAACATTGTGTTGAATGACAGGCCAGTTAGCATCATTGCAGGGAGTCTGTGGGAATTTCTCTCTCTTACTGTTTTTTACATTACAAAAAAGAAAGCTAAATATGTTTTAATGACAGAAATTCAAACAAATTATTTTTCCACATAATGATTATTATGAAACAAAAACAGCCTACAACTGTCTGTACTGGATGCTGGACAGTTGGAAACATTAAGTAGCCTAATTCAGCCTGTATTAAAGTTACAGGCAATATTAAAATAATCCGGTTAGATGCTTTCTTTTAGAATTAATTATGGATGTTAAATGACATCTATAGATACAGACTTTATTATTCCCATGAAGGGAAATTTCTTTGAGCAGCTTGCACACACACACATACACACACCCACACACACACACACACACACAAAACAAAAACATGTATCTGTCTCTGTATGTAATCTACTGGTGGTGATACAGAACTGTAGGTAATTTGGGTCAATGTAAATCTGTAGGATTTAGTGTCGTTAATTTATTAGTATCAAAAATCTGCTGTTTTTATTATTTTGAGATGATGATCTTAATTTATTTTGATTGAAAAGTTAATGTATATTTAAATTATTTTTTAAGTCTTTCATTAATATTAAGATAATTTTCCATTTTGGGATTTTACAATAAAAAATAAATTTAGACCGTAAAAGATGGCCGTTAGCACATTTTTTATGGCGGCTTTTAATCTTGCATCAAATAGTGAATTGCATACTGTATGCAGACTGTTGCATGTACAACTCACTAGCAGTAAATATTGTACTGGTAGTATTGAACTACAAGAAGCAAGACAGTTGCAAGCCTTCAAAGTTAGTTATGTAAAGCTTTTAATGGGTCAGTTAGGTCCTAGAGATGTGGTGACAAAAGCTGCGCAGGGGGGGCTCAATGTGGTTTTTTTTGCATGGGGCCCAAAATTCCTGGCGGCACCCCTGACCACCCAACCTCCTGCCATACGAGACCGTTTCCTTCTTTATTCTTTACTACCGTCAGCACATAATATGGCTTTTCAAATTATGGGGATTATATATAAATTACTAGCTGATGATTATGTAGGATATGTACGAATTTTGGTGCATTGCTTTTCGAAGGAAAACCTACAAACAGTGCACGAGAACAATCTGTTTCTCAACACCAACACCAGTGAGTAGAGTTGCAAAACCACGTATCCTCATACAAGGGTGCATATGATATCCTACACGAGTGCCCTACAAATGATGGTATGTACTTCATGTAAAGTTTCGGAGGTTAGGTTGAGTTATTCCAGTTACATTTAGGTAAAGAAACATGGTTGGGCATCTTATGGTTTAGGCAAGTAAAATTACTGTGGTTGGGTTTAGGAAAATAAACATGAGGAACATGTGAGAACAAAGTTCACATTACGTTCACATGGTGCCAAACACCGATCTGCTTGGGAAAGTCCTGTGTTTTATGATCCATCCACCACCCCAAAGTGCTGCCTTTTGAGGATCGTTTACGTCTTTACTCTTGTCCGTGCATTGGTCACGTGATCGCAACCTTACAAAATACGTGGGTTATAAACAAATTACTGGTGCATGATTATCTGGAATATGTACAAATTTTGGTGGATTACCGTTCATGGGGAAAACGTACAAACAGTGCAAGAGAACAGCTTGTGCAAAGGCGTTTCTCTTGGTGTGTCCTCATGTGGTTTGTATGATATCGTACAATAATGCACGGACTGCAGTTTGTATGATATTCTATGAATTAGTGCCTCGCGATTCATGTTAACTACTAAAGTTATGAACTTAAAGTTACTGTGATTAGGTTGAGGAAAAGAAACATGGCCAGGCATTTTTGGTTTAGGCAAGTGAAGTTACTGTGGTTGGGTTTAGGAAAAGAACTATGGTGAGGACTTACCTTTAACACACATCACACCAATGAAATGAGCCCCTTTCCTCGCCCTTAAATGCGCCGCGCGCACAATTGTAAATCAATGTTGCGTTTCTCTCGTGCGCGCGCGCTCTCTCTTACTCTCTCGCAGTCTCACTCTGTTTCTTTTCTTTTGACTTTTCTAAGATGACAGATGCTGAATATATAGTCCCTATCTGATGCTGTGGCTGTTTGTGGTTGGCTGAGAGGGATGTGAACTCATTAGTTTGCAGCTGTGTTAATCAAATCAGGTTGGGTTTCCATTATGCGTGCCAAATGTGCCAAACGGTGCCAATCCCCTTTGATCTGACATCAGATGTGACGGGACAGTGGATATAGAGATACATTTATGTGCTGATTGCAGATAGTTGCATTGAATAGTGTTTTTTTGGGTATTTATTGCATTGTTAATGTGCCTGATATTCTGGAAACCTGCCTGTGAGGTTTTGGTGACGTGTGCGCACTGTCCGCCGGTCAGCCAAACTTCGGCTTACACCAGCTGCACTCCCCCTGTGCTGACAGTAGACCTGGTTTCAGCTAGCGAGCTTTTAGCGCACCTTCGGCGAAGCCTTTTGGCACGAAACTGTCACTGCGCCAAGCTGGATCTGTCAGCACCTCCCCCTGCTGTGCCGCCACACCCATCTCAGCGCACCTCAGTCTGGTGCATTACTTTTTAAAAGAAAACATACAAACAGTGCATGAGAACCGTCTGTTTCTCACCACTGCCGCTCTCCTCCGACATCTGCATATGCATTGAGCACCCCTTGGTCTCATTCTGTGAACTGCATGGCCATGGGTGTTAAATTAGGAAGGCAGGTGAGAGGGTTGTTCTTGGTTCCAAAATAAACAATAGTAGGCATAATGCATTGGTGGATTCCATTGTATGGACTTAGGATCTTACAGTTGGCTTGCTTCTCTACATTGTAAGGATGACATACATATTGCTAGGAACCCAGTGGACCTCTTATTCATGGTCCCCATGGAATTACATTACATACATGTACTGTGTATTTGTGGACATATGTTGGCTGCATGCTTAGAGGCCATTAAATGAGTTGTAAAAGCAAGAAATGTGAGCATGCATTGAATTTCTCACAAAATGACTGTCACCCTATTTCGTGTGTAAGTGTGCACAATGAAGAGACAAAAGTCAGTCTGACAAATTTTATTTTCAAATTTCCACAAACAATATCTGATGGCCAGTCCGCTTCTCCTGGCAGCCTGCAAGAGACAGAAAAGACACGTAACTTCAAGAAACAAATCCCAACTTCACCACTGTATTTTTTTTAGCATTTCAGCTGTCTTATAGCCAGATTGAAGGCTTTGGGTCTGTCACTCTGCTTAATTTAATGTTGAATAACAGGATCCGGCGTTAACTCAGTTAGCTCAACAATCAGTCCTTCATCTCAGAAAAACAGTGGTTTCAAAACTTTGCTATTACCTGTAGCCACCAGGTCAGTTTGCTTTGCAGAGGAGGAGACCTTGACTGATAAATTGCCCATAAAATCACATTAACAACATACCGAAGGCATCCTTAAACTTCACTATTTGACCTCCACGCTCCTCTCCGCTCCTCTCCGCTCCTCTCCGCCACACTTGAGCACCCGTTCTAGGATACACAGTGTCGGCCCGCCTGGCCTGACCTCCGCGCTCCTCTCACCCACACTTGAGCATCCATCCAGGGAGGTCAGGTCGGGTGGGACCATAGGTGAGTAGATCCCAAGTCTCAAGCCCTGCCCGGGACCACAGGTGGCAGCTCCGGGCACTTCCACTTTAACCTAAAACGAGCGCTCACAATAACCAGATGAGCAGATAATGTCAACTAGGGGAGATAAAATGAAAACTCCACAGGTGTAGCCTGTTAGCTAACATGAACTAAACTAGCTAACAGCTAACGAAAGATAACGTTAGCTAGTGGGGACCTGTGCTATATACACCCAGTCGTGCCTCGCCACTCACCAGTAAACTCTTTTAACGGTCACAGAATAAACAACATAGCTATTTTCTGCCAATTTATTTCAACTAGCTTACCTGAAACCAACTGCGATGAGATGCTGTGTCCTGCGAGCTCAGTTCCAAACAAAGACCGCAGAGATGAAATTCCGCCACTGTGGCAACTTCCGTATGTGGGCGGGTATATTCTACAGCACTGGGCCGACCCAAAGCCGACGTGACAGAGACGTTTGATGAGCTGGGACAAAAGAGTATTAAATTTAAAGATATCCGCCCATGTGGCCGACGCTTGTCAGATGTTATAAATTCAGGGCCGATGTGTCTTCCTCAGGCCGACGTCGGCCAGATGTATGTGTGCTATCTGGGTTGTGTTGTCAGTCATCAGTCGTACTCATTGCATCTTTGAATTATTGTTCAGTGTCCCCCTGACTTCATCTGATTTCAAGTGTTTTGTCCTGGTGGCTTTATCAGTGTATGGCTCAGAACAGAACAAGCATTGAATGCACACACACACACACACACACACACATACAGACACACACACACACACGATTGCAGTGTAGCTTTCCAGCAAACACTCAGTCGGTCCCTCTCTGTCTAATTAGTAATTAACACATTCTTTTGTGCAGGCCTCTCTTTATTTATAGACCTTCTCTTGCCAAACAGCGGATCTCTGTGCCAGGATCAGATGGAAGTGGAGCGTGAGGTGAGCTGGGAGCCCCGGCCACTTGATAAACACAGTGTTATAGTTCGGGGCTAATCGACTGATTAGCCAAACAGCTCATAATGGCTTTTCAAATGAGCAGGACAGATCATGTTGAAGTGCTGTCATTAAATTCACTGTTGCGCTCAGGTTGACATGCTTGCACAGTTCACTTCATATATACCATGTCTGCATTTTCACACTTGCACCAACTGGTGAGGTTTTTCTGGACCCAAGTCTGTTTTACCTTATAATTTGGTACCCGAGGTACTTTGACAGCTGTAACTGAACTTGGGTTTGGTCCAAAAAAATGGTCTAAGGGGTTGTCTTTGAGCAAGCCATGTTATGGCTAACAGAGTCTGAACAACCTCATATGCTAGTAGTTTAACAATGTGGTTTCTCAACATGACTGTGTGAAATTTGGAATGACAGAAAAACCGAAACAGAAATGGTGAAATGGACTAAATTTGCAGAATTGAAATAAGAATGAAGTGTCCACTATTTTCCATATTTGCAGAAAATAGAGGCTCACCAAGGTGATGTATGTTATTATTTACAGTATGGCACACAATGGATCCAACTTACGGTTCAGAGGGATTCTTGTGTGTTAACCCTTTGAAGTCTGCGATAGAAATGTTCTGTAAGTGCTTACATTGATATCTTTGCTTATTGTGATGTCATTTCTTGGAGTATTGTCAATTGCTTCACCTTCCTAAAATCTTTAAAACTTTAAAAAGGTTATGTAAGTAAATGAACCATAATAATTGATACAAGTGTTGAAACTAAAAAAAATGATCCAAAAGATTTTTAAATGTAGAAACATAAAGATAATATTTCCCAACACAATGTTACTTGAACTATGTGCATTGTTTAATTTTTGAGATATGTGCATTTTTAATGCGCAGAATGAAAAGGCATTTGTTGTTCCTCTGAACAACTGGAGCCACCACACGTTTTCGCACAGCTTTGCAACTTCTGCAAATATATCTATATATGGGTCAAAGATGAATAAGGATTTGAAAATTGAAAATAAAATTTGGCTAAAAATGCCAATTTAGGCACTTTCTATCTTTATTAGAATGTCCTGTATACAACTCAGCAAAAGGGATTCATTTTAAAAATGCAATTTACATTTTTCAGTCAATCATATGGATAATCCC
This sequence comes from Epinephelus lanceolatus, assembly GCF_041903045.1. Lineage (NCBI taxonomy): Eukaryota > Metazoa > Chordata > Actinopteri > Perciformes > Serranidae > Epinephelus > Epinephelus lanceolatus. The sequence continues at coordinate 3,341,912 of NC_135748.1, forward strand.
ATGGAAAATGTCCTTCCTGGGTAACGGGAATGGAATTGAAAATGAATTAAAATGTCTACCATTGTTGGCATATAAAAGTTTATAGATAACTATAGTTAGAGCTCAACAAACAATTACTGCTCAGAAAACAACATTTTCATCACAATTAATGTAATATATTTGGATATTTATACTGAAATGGGTTCATTAGTTGCTGTTGATCACACAATGTTCCATGTCAAAAAGATGGAAAATGTCTTAAAATGTTTTATAGTAAAGGTAAAAGGGTTGTTATTGTATCCTTAGCTCAAGAAACATGATTGAGTAATATAACATGAAAATCTGGGTTAAATTACTTGACTGTGTCATTGTTACCCGGAATGACATGCTGTTACCCGGAATGACATACTGCAAGATTTCAAAGTATTATCATTAAAGGCTGTCTCAGGAACATCATTTTTTCAACAAACATACATAATACAAAGAGACTGACAGCTGTTAAAGATTTGAAAGGATGTTTTTTAATCTTTCATTTCATGCAACAATGTAACTCATTGATGTTCCCAGGTCAAATTGACCCGGTGATTATTTAATCATCTGAAAGTAGTTGAAAAATATGTTTTTCTCTATAAACATCATCGTTAGCTCAATTGACATTAATGTAATCATTATTTAATGTAATCAAGTGTTTCACCCCTTACAGATCATGGTTTACTTATGAGAACTATCCTGATCAAGGATATGTTCCAGCACCTCCTGGGCTGTCATTCTCTTCTCTTGTGTCTCAATTTGCAAGAAATGTGATATTTTTACCCTTCCTCCATTATCAGTCAGTAGTCATTTTTCATTTACATGTTCATTACACTAATTAAAGGAATACGCCGATGATTTGGGAGTTATGCCCTTTCTCTATCATTTTCATATTGAGACAACATGATAGATATCTTTTTTGTGTCTGTACGTCCACTGGCTGGGTCTCAGTGGTTAGCATTGTGGCTTAGCTTAGTGAATACAACTGAAGTCTATAGGGGGTCAGTAGCCTGCTCGTAAAAGTGAACAAATAAAGGTTACAGAAACCCTGAAGCTGGCTTTCTGCAAGTGCATTTAAAATAAACATGTTTAAACATTAATTCGAAAAACGAGAGTCCTTTTTAGTCGTTTTAGAAGAAGTTTGATATACGGAACTATAGTGTGTTTACGCCCTGCGCGGAGGGATACACCGGTGAGCAACAGCTGCAGCTGGCTCTGGGACAGGTACGCTAGGTCACTCGGTAAAAGCAAACAGAGATGACACGGACGATTATAAAGCGATATTACTCACTTGACTGAAAGCTGTCCATCAGCTCCTGCAGGCCTGGGGCGTTTTTCCAGTTTATCTTAGGAACATGAATGTTTCCACCTCCATAGGCATAGGTTGGCAAGCCCCGCAGCTACACCACCAATCCTCCCCTGACCTCCGTCTCCCCTCGGCCCCTTGCTGTTCTGTTGCCTCAGAGGATTCAGCCTCTCTTCTCGCCCGCTCAGCATCCAACACCTGGAGTTCCTCATCTGTATCTCAAACAGGTATGGCTCTGGATCTCTGTCCGCTACAAGAAACTCTTCAAAATCGCGTTCAAAGTCGTCCATTGCAGCTACTATAGTCCGGAGATATCGTTAGGCTAAATAAACAACTTAGTTTTGTTTACAGGCTGCCTCTGTGCCTGTGCCTGCTCACTGGTGTATCCCTCTGCGGATCACAGCGCAGGACGTAAACACATTATACTTCTGTGTATCAAACTTCTTCTAAAACGACTAAAAAGGACTCTCGTTTTTCGAATTAATGTTTAAACATGTTTATTTTAAATGCACGTGTAGAAATGCCAGTTTCAGGGTTTCTGTAACATTTATTTGTTCACTTTTCCAAGTAGGCTACTGACCCCCTATAGACTTCAATTGTATTTGCTAAGCTAAGCCGCAATGCTAACCGCTGAGACCCAGCCACTGGATGTACAGACACAAAAAAGATATCGATCATGTTGTCTCAATATGAAAATGATAGAGAAAGGGCATAACTCCCAAATCGTCGGCGTATTCCTTTAAGTCCAGCAGAAACGGTTTCATACTCCAAAACTTAATGAAAACATGTTTTCTGTGCTCTTAAACTCTGAAACGGGTCAATTTGACCCACGACATAACAGGAGGGTCAACTAAAACATCTAAGCCTTTTGCAATGAGTGTAAATCTATTTTGATATTTTTTTCCTTTTTACTGATCTGCCTTCACTACTAAATCACAATACCTTACTCTCTTTTACTCAAGATACTCAGTCCTAGCTTGTGGATCAGCATTCTTCCTGGCAGTTTCACATAGATTGACCACGTCAGTGAGTAGAAAAACGTGGGACAGACAGACGTTGCTTATTCCAGGTGGAAAGAACTCCTGAAAGAGAAGGATTTCACAAGGGATGCAGAGGTTGCCTGCTTCCTGCTAGACAGGTAATTCAATCTGATATTTAAAAATCATTTTGGCTTCATGTTTGCAACTACTTTTCCCTCTCGTCTAAGTTCGAGTGACGTTACTTGCTGTGTAAGTTACTGTGAATCACATCTGTGAACGGTGGAGACGGCTAGTTTTGTTAGCTACATTGGCACTAGCCCCGTCTCGATCCGGGGCTACATTGGCACAGACTTACAAAGGCTCAGTATAATCATTTCCCATTGTTGTTCTTGTGCACATAGTTTGTGTAATGCTGTAAGTGTTTCAAATGAATTTTCCGAGTTGTATTACTGTAGTGCACTATTTAGTAGGCTACGTTTACGTGCTAACATTATCCTAGCCTTGGCTAATGTTATCACAGAGCTACAGCTAAATGGTTAGTCTAGCCTACAGCCAGTCTTCTACATGGTAAATGTTCATACATTTACATAATAGCATTGTCACAAGGGAAAGCTGTAACATTATACAATTTATTATGACTCAGTCACGGAGTGTCTACTGAGTGCAAACCAGGTGTATACGGCCTGGTGACGTGATTTCCCCACTTTGCACATGACTATTACTCTTTCAGCCCAATAGGCATGGGTCAGAGAAATGTACACTTTGATCAACAGACTTGTTTTGATTGCAAATTGAGTGAATTTCTAACAATAACATAGTGCATTTGGAAAAGCATTCACTATATTATGCAGCAATTTTTCTTTGCCTGTTAAAATTAATGTACTTTGTTGGGGTTTGTGGAGGTGTTGTAACATTGACTTGATTGATTGTTATCATTGTCCAGCTATGAGAGGGGTCTTGCAGTCATATCAACACCTATGAAGGGAAAGCCCTCCTCCGGCATTGTCAAGTATTTCCAGTGGGACAGACAGGCAAGTTAATGAATAACAAATGGTATTGCTCTTATTTATCTAGTTGATTTTGTGGTGTCTGAAAAGAAAATGAATGTCAAAAATATTTAATGTATAACTAGATGTTAACTGCTATACTCAGATATGTATCATGTGTTGTTGATTCCTCTGGTTATTCTTTTCAGAGATGAGCGTCAGGGTGCTGGTGCTGCTGCAGAAGCCTCGGAAATTGAACAACTTGAAAAAAGGTAGCCCATTAACAGTCATAATGTTTTAGTACTACAGTGATTGTCTTTTGCATCTCTCTATAACAAACATATTTCTATTTGTCATTTTCAAAGCCTACGTGACATGAGTATTGTTGAGGAGGACTTGGATGAAGATAATTACAACAACCTCAACAAACGAAAGAACAAACAAAAACCCAGACACAAACAAAACCAAACAAAACAATTACACAAAAAAATAAATAAAAGCACAACACAAATTTATAACAGACCCACAGCGAAAACAAACAAGCTCAACCTCCTAATTTCATGTCCTTTATCATTACATTAATCTCTATCATGCAGCGAATTAAATTTACTCATGTTAAACAGTTTAATAGATGTCCCTTGTTTTAAGCCATGCTATTTATTTATCCTACTGAATAAATTAAATATAACATCAGCACAAATAGTTCATACACATTTGTTAAACATACAACTTTATGAACTCAACACTTGTAATACTTTTCCCCATATGTTTTCAAATTGAGTCACTTTATTTTTTTCAGTGGCTATAAGCTTTTCCATGTTCAAATAAAAAGACAGTTCATTTTTCCAGTGACTAAGAGAGGGAGGATATGTAAATTTCCAATGTTGAAGAATAAGTTTCTTTAATATCAAAGATGAGAAAAGAATGATCCATTTTTGTGGAAAACGCATATTATTATTTGAAACATCTTGCAAAATACAAAGCGATGGATGGAAATGAAGCTTCGTACCAAGAGCCTCAGATAGCCAATTCTCTATTTCCAACCAAATCTTCTGAACTTTATAACATTCCCAGAACGCATGAACCAGAGAGTCTGGGGTTCCACACTTTAAGCAGTTATTTGAAACCTTTCCATCATACTTATGCATTTTATCCCTGGTACAATATATTCTATACATTATTTTATACTGATTCAAACGTAAATTTTCATTGACTGTAATATCTCTTGTTATATTCCAACATTGTTCCCACTTGGAATTTATATCCTCCCTTCCTAAATCCTGGTTCCATAAACAAGTTCTAGATTTCAACAAATTATCAACCAAATATGACTTCTGCAAAATTTTATAGACTTTGCCTGTCAATCTGTGACATGTTTCAGGATTGAATATATGTTTTTCTAGTTCACTATGTTGTCCTGAAAATTCTATATCAAAACTTTGGAATAAGCTCCTCAGCTGCATGTACCTGAAAAATTCCCCATTAGACTGATCATATCTGCTTTTAAAGTCAGTCCAGGAAATAAATTTATTACCGTTCATTAAATTTTCAACTGTTTCTATACCTCTTTCCCGCCATGTAGACCAATTTAACACTTTATTCTGGAGAGTTATCCAAGGGTTATTCCACAATAAAGTTTGCTTCGGCAGTGTTATAGATTCCCTTAAAAGACTCTTCATCTTTCTCCATGATGCTGCTAAATTTCTAACCATAAAATTGGCAGAGGTATTTTTTTCAGTTTTGGAAAACAAATAGGAAAACAGGTTTTAAAGGCCAGACCTGAGCATTTTCAACTTGGATCCATTGTTCATCATCTGTATGTTTAACAATATGGTGTAGGTATAATGCTTGATTTGCAAGGTAATACAGTTCTAAATCTGGAATATTAAATCCTCCCATACTTTTTGATATATGTAGAACTTTTCTTTTTATTCTTGGAGTTTTCTTTTCCCAGATGAATTCTGAAATAATGGAATATACTTTTTTAAAGAAAATTTTTGGTGGGGCTACAGGAACTGTAGAAAAAAGAAAAAGAAATTTTGGAAGCCACATCATTTTAAATAAATTTATTCTTCCAGTGATATTACAACAACCGTTAGCTCTTAGCACTCATTAACTCTTAAACGGTCCGTGAAAAAAATATTTTTTTCCAGCGGATGTCTTAGTTACAACATGATTGAGCTAGCAAAGCAGTTTTGTGTTGAGATGTGTGGTATTTATTCAGTTTTGGGAAATCACGATGTCTAGAAAGCATCAGTGGCTGCAGCAGCAGCAAAGCTAACATCAGGACGTCATCTGTTAAAAGCCTCCCGTTGTCGAATACGACATGGAACTACTCCAGTTAGCTCAATCATGTTGTAACTAAGACATCCGCTGGAAAAAAATATTTTTTTTCACGGACCGTTTAGAGTAAATGAGTCATTACAGACACCGCTAACGGGGCTAACAGCTAACGGTTAGCCCCGCTAATCTACGATAACCATGTTATTAATTTCAGAACGTGATAGTAATGTTTGTTCAGTCATGTTTATAGACTTTACAAACACCAGATTAGTCTAAACGGTGATATAGTGACGTGAAAAATGTGAGATATTCATATATATACGTAGCTAAACTCCGCTGGTTTTCTACCTGGAAGTATTTGTAAACAACAAGGTGATTCCCTCCGAAGGGACACTAACAACTCAAAGTACACATCAAATAAAATTTCTCCAAACACGTTTCTTGTTATTTTAGGTAGTTATTATCATGCTAATGTATGTTCAAGTGTCCATTTCCCCCGATAAGTTGGTTTTAATTTGTTATTTGATTCTATAAACACAGTCTGACCATCTCGAGCTTTTATTTTGGTACTTCCGGTGACCGGCAGTGTGAATTTGCATATTAGCTAAATATTTAGTTTCACCCAGAACATTTAGATTTAACATTTAACATTTAGATTTAGATTTAGCATTTAGATTTAACATTTAGATTTAGATTCATATTTAATATTTAGATTTAACATTTATATTTATATTTATTTAGCATTTAGATTTAACATTTATATTTATATTTATATTTATATTTAGCATTTAGATTTAACATTTAGATTTAGATTTAGATTTAGCATTTAGATTTAACATTTAGATTTTGATTTAGATTTAATATTTAGATTTAACATTTAACATTTAGGTGCCACATTTAATATTTAGATTTAACTATTTAATGTATTTCTAAGTTAACAAATATTGCTGTAAATGTGATAAAAGGTGACGTTAAAAATTCACAACACTTTTTTAAACATTGTTTGAAGCTAAATGTGGCAAAATGTTGATGTTATTTTCAGCGTGAGCCACTTTACAAACGGCACCCCATACTACAGTACATCAGGGAGGTGATGAAGAGAGGGACAGCTCTGATGAGGAGTATCTGCCACCGATTTCTTTACGGTGTGTACTATTCTATTATTATTTTGATTGTTTTATGTGGTCTTATATCTTACACTTTTTACATAATACCCTCATCTTTTGACTCCACAGAATGGGAGGAGTCTTAAAAACAGCACAAACCATCGATCAGCTGCCGCTTATTGGGACTGATGAGACAGTACGTGACCTGACCCCTCATGAAGACCCTACAGACGAGCCCTTGCCCAGCCTTGAATTGTCCAATTTCCCAGGACATCTGAAGGTTGAAAGTGAAGATGACATCATTGGTGTTCATGCTGCTATTATTTATGAGAACAGCCTGGGTCAACTCGTTAACTTTTTGAAACTGCCTGTGGAGAAGTGTTCAGGCTTTCTCAGTACAGGTCAAATGTGTGACAGCACTGCACCATTTAATGTAAACATTACAGCAAGAGGGACAGCTATGAGAGCAGAATGGGTAAATCTTGATGGTCACAACACAGTAGAATTGTATGGTTGCATAACTGCAAATTTCTACTGATAGACAGTGCTGCATATGCCAAATGCATTTATTACTCTTATCTTACTTTTAGATCTGCTCCAATGGACACAGCCTGTGGACTTGGAATACCCAGCCCAAGCTAAAGTTTGGGATGCAGGCTGGTGATTTCCTTCTTTCAACCAACATCTTGTTGGCAGGAAACAACTATGCAATGGTTGCGCTCCTGTTTAAATTTATGAACCTAGGTATAGTGAACCCAAACACATTCTTCACCATCTAGGACACATACTGTATTGACACTGTGAAACAATTCTGGACAGAGAAGAGATCTGAGGCCATCATTCTCCTTCAAGGAAAATAAGTTATGCTTTTAGGTGTGTGTGTTTTAAAATTCATCACATCTTGCATGCCTTGATAGCATCAGGGATAAACCTGAAAAATTACATGAAAGCATTTATCACGTGTGTAATTTCTTGCAGGAGATGGACAGAATGACTCTCCTGGACACTGCGCACAATACTGCAGTTATACCACTATGGAGCATGAGACCAAGGAAATCATTCACGTAGCTACCATAGACAAGCGTCAAACTTCTTGGAACTCCAACATAAAAGAAAAAGAGGCTTTCATTCAGACCATGCACAAGCTTTCAATGGACATCAAAATTGCTGAGATCTGCACAGATGCTCATGTCCAGATAGGAGCCCTTTTAGGTAAGTGATCATATGATATAATGTATGAATGAAAATGTGAAGTCAATTGAGATATGAAATAAGATGATTTGATATTTTTCAGACCCAAACAAAGGTAAATTCAAGGCTCTGGGAATTCACCACAGTCTGGACATGTGGCATGGTGCCAAGAATCTATCAAAGAAAATAGCAGCTGTAAGTTCAGTGGGTTCTTCACATTATTGTATATGTACATTTATGCAAAATAGACATACATGAGGGGAGTATAACCTAATTCTATTTGTTGAACATGACCTTTTTTTTTATTCCAAATAATTACAGTACATCTTTTCACTAGCTTTTGCCTGCAGATATGTCAAACAAAGGACTGGCTTTAGTCTTGGATTACAATGAAATCTACAGTCCTTTAGCTCTCTGACAAAATTGATTGAATTGTAATGTAATTGTATTATTTGTTCTTGTGTTTATCTCTTCAAGGCTGCTAAAGTGAAAGGACAGTCCATTCTCCTCAACCGGTTGAAAGACATTGTCAGTCATTTCTGGTGGTGCTGCAAGACGGCTGACACAACCGAACACTTTCTTGTGAGCAGGATTTATAATACAGTGATTGCAGCCACAACTCCACAGTGTAAATATGAAAAAAATCATTCTTTTCTGTTTAATAGATTTTTTGTCATATGTTTTTTTTGTCTGTTTGTTTTTCTGTACAGGCACTTTACCTTGGCATTTTGCACCACGTCTGCAATATTCACAGCTGGGCAGCGGGAAGCTGCCAACATGGGCATCTGGAAGATGTTCATGAGAAACAGTGGATTCAGAGAGGCTCCAAAGCCCTCAAAGCATTACTGGACATTATTCTCAACAAGCATTGGCAGAGGAATATTAACAAATATCTGTGATTCAGGTAAAGAGTGGAACTGTGAATAGTATTCAACCGATGGCACACTGTTGTTATTCATGTATATGATACAAGTGTTTGTGATATCTGTTCAACCAGATCAACAGCAGAACTGGAGTGATTCCAAAACCACATACTCATGTATGCAAGCAAGCGACATGCGTTCACTCCCCCTGTGTACAAGGCAAGAGTCCTTCTGGCAGCTCTAGACTACGATTACCATCGCAATTGACCAAAAATGAAAAATTCAGAGGGCAATACAATGCAAGTTTTCTATATGAAATACTGTCTTGGTCATTTGCTGACACTTACTGTTGTTTACATTTCTATTGTGTTCAAATTATTGTGTGTTTGTATGTGTTCAGTTTGTCAGCAAGCATTCTGAGTCAGTCACATTTAATAGCTGAAGTGTGTCATTACAACTTCAGACGACAGTACAACAAAAATGCCAGAAGGTACAGCTTGTATGCACTGAAATGTGCGAAAACATATGACTACGTCCCAGACCTACAAGCAAGGATACTGAAAAGGAGAGTCACAAGTGAAGTCGGGATGCCTCGAAGGAGGACACTTCGCCCCGATGATTCTGGAAGGCTCGGCGTTGTGCCCCCCATACCTCCACCTGCCATATCAGAGCTGATGCAATCTGAAGTCAGCAGAGGTCTAGGTATGTGATACACATTTGTATGCCTTTCACTCATGACATTTGCCTTTGTCAGTGTCATACACTTGGCAAAATACAGATTTCACTAAAGTATAAAGAAGTGTGAAGTGATCTGTGTACTTATGTGAAGGCATGACTTGTCTTCCACAGGATCTGCTGTCCAAGCAGCTGACGACTTGGAGTGACCAGTGACCACCATTCTTCTCCCAGCAGATGGCACTTCAAAAGCACACTTTACTTTTTTTTACATTGTTTTTGTATATACTATTTTTTGAAAATGTCAATAAATCTATACTGCAAATAACATTGTAATAATAAACACAACAAATACACGAAGAACATTTTTTTTTATTAATTTGTAATAAAAAAATAAATTAGAACACATGTATGAAATTTAAAGTATGACAAGTCAGGGAGGAAAATAAATATCATTTCAAAACAGTGAACAGTGAAAACTAAACCAAAAACAAAAAAAAACCCAATCTGGAAAGTAACTGAAAATAAAACAGATGTTATGAAAGTGGAATTTTTTTGATGCCCTGATGATGAACAGACAGGTGTGTGAGTACTTGAGGTAATGTATTGACATTCCAGAGGGCCAAAAAGGAAATTCAGAAGCCAGGAGTGAAACCGGTGTAGTGTCCAGCAGGATCAGGGAACTTATCCCTGATCTTCCAAACACAGCAACTGGGGATGACACGCCAGTTTCCCGCACCTAGAGAGCCATGCTGCCAGTAGATGTAATGTCTATAGGCAGCATAGCAGTACTCCCGGTTGTCATCTCCAGGCTCCGTGGTTTCACCTAATACCGTAATGTCCTCTCTGTACTGCCTATGAATGCGTAAAAAGCCTTCCTCAAGGCAGTACTGGGAGAAGTGTGGTAATAGGCTCACACAGAGTGCGGGCTCCTGGCCACAGCATTTCCTCTCCAGGTCCGTAGGCATCTCCCTACAGTTACCACAGGTACACCATGGAACCCCTGGCACCATGACTGAAGATGGGGCACCATGCCTGCGCTGATGCATCATCAAGGCATCAAAAACCAAACTGGGCTGCCTCCGGAAGAACTGCCTGGTCAGATCCCTGTGGTCCTCCAGGGTCATCTCTTCAGTAAATCTCTGATAAAATAAAGGAAATGAAAATAGATTTAATTTGTGAGATATGACTGATGACATTAGGTTGGAAACATGTTAATGGTATTGTAGATTATGGGCTGCATGTTGTCTACATTTTCTCCAAACATGTCAACTACAACATTATTTTCAAAATATAGCTAAAATATACTTTTCATTTTTTGCATTTATTTATGAATGAAGTGAGTCTTATGTAGTTTCAAAGACTCACTTTACACCATCGAAATATGATTTTGTGCTGTAGCTACTGATTGCAGTGCAGGTATGAAAATAAATGAATAGTTCTATAACAAAGTTACAAACCTCTGTTGATTCCTCTCGCGCTGCTGCGAAGGCTGACCCTCTCCTCCTCCTCTTCCCTCTGTTTAGCCGAGACACTGCCTCCTCGCCTGGCCGTTCCTACACCGCCTCTACCCCCTCGCCCCCTTCCTCTCCCTAGTCTTCCTCCTCTCCCTCTTTCTCTTCCTCCTCTCCCTGTGTCCTGTGGAAGAACACTCTGGAAACGCATATATTATAATCGTACCAACCTATATTTGTCGCACTGTGCTGTGACTATCGCGTAAAACGTGTTATTTTAGCATTACTGTGCTAATGTTTGCTCGTGTTACCAAAACAATTAGAAATAAAACACTCCTAACATATATCTCACAGATAACCTATATCTCACTGGTAAGCTATAACATATTGTAACATGGTTTAGATTCCTACATAAATATTCACCTTGTCGCTAGATACTCCTGAAAAACTTGAAAAAGTCATGGATGATGCCATCTCTGCTGTCTGCGCAAGGCTTTTTGTCCTACGAGGCCACCGTCATTTACCCAATGGGAGGGGTGAGCGAGTGAGCGCGAGTGAGCGCGAGTGAGAGCTGCAATCTAGAATTTGATCGCTGATGTCACTGTTACTCACCATTTTTACACACTGAGGCTTTAAGCATTTTTCTGTTGTTATAGCGCCACCCAGTTGCCAATTAGAGTTACATTTCTCCAGTCACCTTGAAGCGTCCTGTTTTACATATCTACCAAGTAGTAAAAATCGATATGGCGGTTAGGCCTAGATAAGAAATTAGCTTTCTAGCGCCCCCATTTTGTTTGATCAGGTCAATAATGGAGGGGTCCCCTCAGATTGTGTGTGCTCATATGCCTACAAAGTTGCGTGGTGATCGGTGAAACCCTTGAGATGTTATACAAATTTATGTGATGAGCCACGCCCTCGGCAATATTCATTGCCTTATAGAAGCTCAGTTTTAGTAAGTTTTCCAACTTTTGCCAAGAGGGAACTTTAGATATTGGTCCCTAGATTATGTTCACCCAGTGTCATGCAGATCAGTCAAACTTCCTAGGAAGAGATTGATTTTAAGTGTTTTTCAATATTCAAAATGGTGGAAAATCTTTATAGCCTAAAGTTATGGGTTCTTCATGTCTCTACGGCATACGGGGCATGAGATATGTCCATTCAAAGTTTGCAATTTCAATCGGTTGCTATAGCACCCCCCTTTGGCCAATTGATGTAATATTGCTTCATTTGCATCCTCCCATGACCCTCTACCACTGTGCCAAATTTCACATGGATTGACCAAGTCAGTGAGGAGAAAAACATGTAACACACCCACAGACAGAGTTTCCGTCAATATATAGTAAGATATATATATATAGTGGCTGCTGGTCTTTCAAACAGGGGAAGCTCATTTTAAGTTAACATCATAAAATCTGTCATATTGTAGCGAGGCAGTAACTTATAAAAGGAACATTTAATTGAAGCTGTTTTTCAACCACACCCATGCCATAGCACCACAGCAAAACACACCTCAAAGATTTTCAGGTGGGTTTAACTGTGAAAATGAGCTATATGGCTTATGGAAATAAGGAACTACGGACGGCACTCTGTCAGAAGACTCCACTAGCAAATATCCACATGGGACTGAGCTCGAAATGCAAAGCGTTGTCAATCACAAAAGGGTTCAGCCTTTTAGACAATTCCTCCAATCATCATGCATACACCGAGCATCCTCTCCCGCCTACCGCTCCATTAGGTCCCAGGGAATCTGAGCCTCCTTGGAAGTGACGATTTTGTCGCATTTATCCAATGACCGTCTCACTTTGCTGCATGAAAAAAACCTGCTCAGTGCTGTCTCATAGGAATGCTTGGAGGCTCCGCGTCCACTGTGCTGACACAAGAATGTATGGCAGGGAGGTCGCATTTGAAAACAAACAGCTGACGTTTGAACACCATAGTCATGATGTGAAACACATCCTAGTGCATGTTTAATGCAATGTAAATTCTTATTTTAATGTGAATTCAACAGTGCATATTTGACCATTTCTTCTGTGAAATTTTAGGGGAAGTTCAGCCTCCCTTGTTGTCTCAGAGCAATTGCCCCATATATATATATATACATATTACATATGTATAGAGAGAGTGAGAGAGAGAGAGAGGAATAACCTTCTGTAGCCATCAAGGGGAAATACGGGCGTAAATACAACAAAATACCACATTTACATGGCCCATAAGGTAAGGTGACATAAGGTCATGACGCGATGACAGGAAAGACATAAGTCCTAACTTTCTGAGAGACACCATTCAGGGTGAGAACTTCGGCATCATGACATAGTGTGAAAATATCTTTAAGACAGTACTGGTACTATAGTGAGATGTCTTTTTTTACTCTGCATAGGCTAGAAGTTTGTTCTTCCAGTCATGTGTGAAGCTGGCCTAAACGTGCCAATGAGTGGACACACAGTAAAGCAATTGATATAGCTCTTCACACCTGACCCAGAGTAAGTCAAGAAACATTTCTCAAAATCTGTTGCTGTTTTTTTTTTAAAAAACAGTTTAAGACCACAATGTGAAGCTACGTCCCTACGGAACTTTTTGTTCCACTGAAAGAGGAGGAGGGAAACTATCTGATGCTTTTGATGTATTGCTGAATTTGGGTCTCACCTCTCCTTTAAAACCTCTTTTGCTGTCACACACACACACACACACACACACACATTCTCACCTCCTCTTCTGTGCGAGTGGTAATCAGGCGGGATGGCTGATTCTTTTCATAAATTTTAGTATCTCCTTATTTCAGGCTTTGCTGCCTCTCGGCTGCTATTAGTCCCCCGCAGGCGACCGAGCCCATCTCCCTTGCACACCACTCCTTTTATGAGATTTTTCTTCGCTTACAGCATTACTGCCTGCCAGGCGTCCTAGGTGGGGCTTTCACATACAGACCAAATCTGTCATTCCTCTGTCAGGAAGCCTTACTCTTGACATTTATTTATTTTATTTTCTAACAGACATATCACCCTTTTTAAAAAGGCTCTGTTGAATTGATTTAAGGTGATAACAAAATCTATTGTAGTTTACCATCAGAAAACATACACATGTAAATTGTTTAGCAGGGTGTCTCAGATTTTATGGAGTCTGCGGCTGCAGTGTTTTGAGTCGGGGGAGTCATTTGGTGAATGATGGACTGTGAGTCAAATGCTGGAGAGGAGAAATATGAGGATGGAGAATATTGAAGATAGGGCTGTTCAAACATCTGTGCCATTGAAAGGTTATGTTTCCTTATATCTGTGAGCAAAAGGGATTCTGCAGACATGACCCATAAGTGTTCTTCAGTGCTGATGCTGATATTTCAGCACACTGTCTCTAGGAATTATTTATTGTTAATATTGGGCAATTTCAATGGCAACACTCAGTGCTAATGCAGGAAGTAGTGGGTCTGTTTATGTTGTAAAGAAGAAAGTAAAGGTTGGATGGAGATGTTGGGATTCACGGGACTACATATGATCATTTGTCATTTGGTAAAATCTAAACTGGAGATTTAAAGGCTTCCTTTTCTGCATGCTCTTTGTTCTCCAAACAAAGACAGCTATTTGACACCCATCTCCAGGAAGTCTCACCTCACATCTCAGTGAGACACAAGTCTCACAACTTGATTGGACAGGACTTTTACAGTGACATGTGACTCTGTGATGTCACAGGCCTGTAGAAGGTCTGCTCCCTTCCAACAGATCCCTCTCTTGCTCCAGCTGCTGAACGGCTCACACCTCTTTCTGGCTGGGCCTGGAACAGCCCAGAGGCCCAGACCCTTGCTCCGTAGCCCCAAACCACTAAGGCCCTGTTTAGACGACAATGGTTTCTCTAAAAACGGAAAAGTCTGTCCGTTTTAAAAAATGTATGCGTTTATATGATGACATTATTAAAACGACCTCCGTTCACACGGAGCCGCAAAATCTACTGGAAACGCTGTAGTATGCTTGCCAGGCCAATGGGTGGCAGTGTAAATTTGCAAAGCAACACCACGGCATGATGCCACGCGCCTGCGCTGAAGCGCCTTCCTCTACAACACGGTGATTACAAACCAAAACAAAGAAGACTCAATGGCGAAAGCATGCACAGATAACTTTGGATGGATGATGAGGTGGAGCTGCTACAATAACAGATCTACACTTCACTTCAAATCAACAGAGTGAGCAGCACAAACAGAGCTCGGCATTGTTGTTGTGACGATCGGCTTGCTTAGTGACTGGCACCGTAATGCGCGTGTGCGAAATGTCTCTGTTTTCAGAGGAACTGCATATTGCAATTTTACATGACAACGGAGACGCTGCCATTTCCAAAAAGTTGCACTCTGGAACCCGTTTTCAAATCGTTGTTTTCAGGCACCCAAAACGCTGCTGTCGTGTAAACGATCAGCCAAAACGCAACTAAAGTTTACCGTTTTCAGTTGATATTGTTGTCGTATAAAAGGGGCCTAAAGGGAGGGCAATTGATCATAGACTGTCTTGCAAGCACAAGGTTTGCAACTAGCTTTCCAGCAACAAGGAACTAAGTGAGTTAGCACCCAGCGTCTAACTCTGCAAGGACCCAGAGCGACTGGCTTCCTCAGATCAGAACCTTTAGAACAAGGACACAACAAAGACTGCAGCTGGAACCACAGCTCTTCCCAGCCTTCTTCTGCCGGATAACAAAGCAGTACTCCACCAAGTGACTCTTTCTCCCATCCACTCAAGGATCGGTAACGTAACAACTGGGCATAGCTTACCACAGCTTTACAGGCTAAGCAAAACTGTTTAACTTGTTGTATGTGATTTAATGCTGTTATTGAGTTATTGTTGTGATTGTTTGCAGTTAGGTCATTGATTAGTTGGCTTCGCCAAAGCTAATTGTTTAGTTTGCTAATACTGTTCACAAACAGATTCTTGCACACAACTAAACATCCTCTGCACTAATCCAGACCGTTTGCAACACAAATCACATTCACATAGACTCATTAACAAATAGGCTTTCAACAGAGCTACACCCAACCAGGCATCTCAAAGTTCTTGCTTCTTTTCCTTTGTCTTTGTCCTGACCACACGGTCAGACAAACATCTCCCCCGATCTGAAGCCAGCTTTGATTCAGCCATCTTGTAGTTCTCTGTTGTCAGCCATTTTGTTTTGTAGGCCAAACGGCTCTTTGATCACCACACCCACCTTTATCTTTCTCTTCTTTCTCTCTCTCTCTCTCACACACACACACACACACACACACACACACACACACATATACACACCAAGCTTGTATATAGTTAGTTAGAATTTGTGTGTTTTGGTTTGCTTTGCTAGTTTGTGAATAAATATAATTCTTTGGAATCATACCTGCTGTCTGTTTAATGTTGCACAAGAGTGAATGAATAGTCAACCTCTGCTGCTTCAAGAACTCTGAGATCCTTCAGGCGTTAATGTTAATTTTGGTTGTTGTCATTAATTTAATTATTAATCTCCAAAACTCCAAATTAATAGTTTAGCGTATTTTATCAATCAATTTCAATTCAATCAATCAATTTTATTTATAAAGTGTAGAAGCAAAAAAGTCAAGGTCCCGAGCCGGGCCAGTTAGCTCACGACCTCGCTCCTTTCCTCTCAAACGGACTTTCTTTATCTTCCATTAGATATCAAAAACTCAAATACTCAGAGGTCAAAAAAAATCACTGGAGACACGTAGAATCAGATGCAACTGAGTTTAATGTGCTCGCAGGAAACAAACACATCACAACCCAAATGAGCCAAGCTCCGGAGCAAGGCTGGAATTTCTTTGTTTGCACTCGCTCTTTTATCGTAGAATTTCTGCTGAGTCATCTCTTTCCCTTAATCCTTCTCACTTGGCTCTGATCGTAACATATCCCACCTCTGCTGAGTCACTTTTTCTCCACCATAATGGTGTCATATTTCTGCTGAGTAATGTTTTTCCTAGATCTAAGACCGCCTCCTCTTACTAGGGTCATTCTCAGGACAAGCTGTAATTCCCCTTATTTTCCACTAGTGTTTTCTGAACCCATCCTCATGCTATTTTTAGAAATGATTCACAGTGAGTCCTAGGTACTTCTCCACCACAATGCTTAAATGCTCAATGAGTGTGTGTGTGTCATAAGAATACATGAAATATTAAACCAGTGTGTAATTTGTCAGTTGCACAGATTATATTGCTTCAACACATATCTTTTAAAGGTCAGCTAAAAGGTACAGTATATGTCTTCAGTAAATCAGTACATTACACTACAAAAGCCCAATATCACAAATCACAATTTTCCTCACAGGGCTTTACAGCATATGACATCCCTCTGTCCTTAGGACCCTCACAGCGGATAAGGAAAAATTCCCCCCAAAAAACCCCTTTAACGGGGGGAAAAAACGGTAGAAACCTCAGGAAGAGCAACTGAGGAGGGATCCCTCTTCCAGGACGGACAGACGTTCAATAGATGTCGTACAGAACAGATCAACATAACAAATGAACAGCAATCCGCATGACACAATGAGACAGAAAGAGAGAGAGAGAGAGAGAGAGAGAGAGAGAGAGAGAGAGAGAGAGAGAGAGAGATGCAGATGCAGGACAGACGGTAATGACAGAAGCCTACAAAAACATTAATGAAAGTAATGATATAATATTATAATTCTGGTTATTGTGGTAATATGTTGAAAGTATATATAAATGTTTGATAGTATACATATGTGACAATAATCGTATGTGTATAATAACAGTAGAAGTATGACTAATGATAACAACAGCAGCAGGAGGCATCTGGCAGGACCACGGCAGCAGCACAACCACACACGTCACACTATCCAGGCACCGCTGCGATATAAGTTAGAGACAATGGAGCACAAGGGCTATAAGACTGATATCTTTAACTGGCTATCATTTTTCCCTTTACGGGAATGGTGCCCCACGAGGTGATTTAATGTTAATTAAATCACATTATTTAACATAATTATTAATTATTAGTAATAATTATTAATTATTTCTGATAGCCGATAAAATCCCTACATATTTGGTGCCCCTTGGTGGGACCTAATATATTGATCCCAACATATTTGGTGCCGCCGTGTGAGACCTTAAATTATGTTCCCAAACTAATATGTTGACCCCAACAGAGACATCCACCTACATGCAGTAGAAGTTTCCATGCCATTTCAGACGTACTTTATTTTCTTCTCTTGCTTTAACTAAAATCTTCAAATGAATCAATCAATTATTCATTTATTTGTCACATGGATTTCCA
Source organism: Epinephelus lanceolatus (assembly GCF_041903045.1). Taxonomy (NCBI): domain Eukaryota; kingdom Metazoa; phylum Chordata; class Actinopteri; order Perciformes; family Serranidae; genus Epinephelus; species Epinephelus lanceolatus. Next base: position 3,360,003 of record NC_135748.1, read on the forward strand.
GTCATTTAGTCCATTTTCACATCTTACATTGTTGGCTGCTGCTTTATAATAATCCATGATTCTGGATGGTTCCAATGTAATCCATGGTTTCTGGTTGTGGAATAATTTAACTGTCCACTCATCCTAACCTCAACAAGACAGCTCTATGGTTGGTCCTCCCGACCACAGGCAGCGCCGCACTGCAGCCACCTCTGAACAGATGCAGTGATCCACAGCAGGAACAGGAGAGCACCTCACATTTCCATTGTCACACAGGTCCTTATAGCACACGCCTCATGTCCTTCTCTCTCCAGAGTCCTCTGCTCTGTCAGATCAGCAAATCGAGAAAAAACCTCCTGATTGAATGTCGCCGTCCAGGATTTAGTTTTGATGAATCCAAGGCTATTACAGTCCCTGACATCTGGTTGGTCTGATGCGGCAAGGAGTCCAGTTTATTTCCAGTGTTTGTACAATGGCTAGCAGGATGCTAGTTCAGCTTGTGCTCATTCTTCTTCAATTTTCCTCGACGTTTACTGATGTTTACATTTGAAAACCTTGACCTGGCTGGCTAGAAGTTAGCTAACAGAAATAGCAGGACAAGAGTTTACAGACTGGTGAGTTGAATTCCTCATCCCAGTGAGTGACTCACAGCCACATGCCACCACTGTTCAAAACCAGCCACATAAAGCACCATAAAGACTTGCAGAATAGACACAAGAGCCTAAATGTAGCACAAATTTAGCACACATTTGGCAGACCTGACAGAGAGGTAGCTGGAATTTTTCTGTGCTCTTACATTAGCAACAACCATCTCACAACAACCATCATTTTCAGCCTGTCATTTGTCAAAACTGTTACAAGCTAGCAGCTCTGTGATGCTGTATAGGCACGGCAGTGCTTTGAAGTAAATAATAACGCCACCATGCTAACATGCTCATGATGACAATGTTAACACACGTTATGTCTCATTAGCACTAAACGTCAAGTACATTTGAGACTGATGTGAATGCAAGTTTTGCAGACATTTCTTTCTTCACAGTGGTGCAGTGGTTAGCACTGTCACCTCACAGTAAGACAGTTCCTGGTTTAAACTTGGGGTGGGGTTTTTGAGTCCTTCTGTGTGGAGTTTGCATGTTCTCCCCGTGTCAGCATGGGTTTTCTCTGAGTACTTCATCCCACAGTCCAAAGACATGCAGATTAATTGGTGACTCGAAATTGGCCGTTGGTGTGAATGTGAGTGTGAATGGTTGTCTGTCTCTATGTGTCAGCCCAATGATAGTCTGGCGACTTGTCCAGGGTGTACCCCTCCTCTTGCCCAGTGTCAGCTGGGATAGACTTCACCCCCCAGTATTAAGTCTTTAAACCCCCACAGGTCTGACACTGAAAACATGCCAAGCTGCAGGGAAGTGCAGCCTACAACGAGCTGCCAAGTAGTGGCTATGGAAGGCTGCTGAAGCAAATTAGTAAGCGGACCCCCATGTATCCTGTGACATGTTGACCCATGTAATAAAGATTTCTTTCTGCCTGAAACACATGGACACACCTACTAGGCGCAGAAAAATGTAATTATTGTGGGGACCTGCATTTTGCCACTGCTTAGTGTGTTTTCAAAGTAAGCCATTTTTCCCATTTTTGGTCTGCCTGGTCTCCGTTTGTAATAATGTACTGTATGTATATGCCCAACAATATACGTCCTATTTAGGACAAAAATGGCTCTCAGAATATTTATATTTCCTCGGACAGTTCCTGTCTGCTGAATCAAAATAAATGCAATGCAGTTTTACATTTATTTATATATTTATTGAGATCAAAATGCACATTGTAGCACCACAACCTTCACTCCAAGATTCTGTATGAGATATATTTAGACTGGTTTATATTTGTAAATCATGGATAATTGGTAATTTATATTATATACTAAGACAAGTTTATATTTTGTAAGATAGAAATTTGATAATTATTTACATGGGTTATTTTTGTGTGAGAAAGTTAAATGCTAATAAAAAGTGTTTATTTAGAAAAGTCTAAGGTATAAGGTTATGTATGTAAGGAAGCTGCATGTTTCATTCCACTCAATGACTTATGGAGGAGGGGTGGGAATTAACTTTGATTTACACGTTTCAGCTGTGTAAATCAAAGTAGCTATACATTACTATTACTTTCTGTCTGTCTGCTTGTTTGTATGTTCATGTCTTTTTTGCATGTTCGAAATGAAAATCAAATACCAAAATATGTATATATATGTATATATATATATATATATATATATATATATATATATATATCTCCTCTGACTTACAGCATATTGTTAAATGATGTTCCCCATAATTTTCAAAAAAAAAAAAAAAAAGAAAAGAAAAAAACTAAACCTGATGGAAAATTTCTGCAAACCTACTAAGGATTTTTTATTTATTTTTTTAAATAGCAGAATACAACTTAACTTGACCCAACCTTCCCCTACTTTTCCCCATAAGTGTCCTGTTAATTGTCTTGAAATTTGACATGGACATAGTCAGGGTCATTCTGAACAGCCATCCATCTATCCATTTTTATCCACTTATCCGGGGCCAGGCCACACGGGCAGCAGGCCAAGCAAAGCAGCCCAGACATCCCTCTCCCCAGCAATGCTGTCCAGCTCTTCCTGGAGGACCCCAAGGTTTTCCCAGGCCAGATGAGAGATGTAATCCCTCCAGCGTGCCCGGAATACCTCTAATGGGAGGTGCCCAGGAGGATCCTGAGCAGATACCTGAACCACCTCAACTGAACCCTTTCGACCCACACCCCTTTTCCACCAAAGCAGTTCCAGTGCTGGTGCTGAGCTGGTGCTGGTGCTGGTTCTCAGTTGGTTCAACTTGCGAACCAGCTGAGAACCAATTTGCTTTTCCACGGCTCGAGGTGGTTAGGGTGCCATGTCACTGCGTCACTGTATACGTCAGTTAGGTCATTGCTTTCCTGCTGGCACCAAGGTCGAAGGAACAACAACAATGATGGCGGACCATGTACTTGTGCAGCTGTTACTCCTGGCTCTACGAGGCTTCATCGGCATCCAAACACAGCAGATACATTGTATTTGTGCTGCTCGACAAGATTTGTATGGATGGCAATTACGTTCCAGAAGACAGGTAATAACCTAACATGGTTTGTCTCTTACTAACACTGAATGTGAGATTGTTATGTTAGCCTTTGTTGTAAGCTAATGTTAGCTGGCAGAGCACAGCTAATTCACCAAGCAAATGTGTATGTGTACTTATTTAGACAACTGAGGGCTAGTTTACTGTAGTGTAGCCGGGTGGGAAAATGTAACTGGTTACTAACGCCACCAGAGGGCACTGTCTCATGTGGGGGAACTGTTTAGAGAGCGGTCCGGAAAACGGAAGTCACCATCTTGTTTACCACGGTGCGGACACGCTATGTTTTCCGATGTTTATGGACTGTTTTGGAAGGTAAATATGTTATAAGATGTGACTGTGACATGAAATGCCAAGTGATACACGTTCAAAAGTAATGTATGTCTACAGACTGTGAAATGTTGTATGCTAATGAGTCTGTATGTGTTAGATGCTAACAGATAAATGGGCTGTGTCTCATGATAGCCTTGAGAGAAACCCGTTGGATGTCACGTAGTTAACGTTCCGCCGTTAACACTGTTTGTGCTCCGGAACAGATGCACACATTAGTATGATTGATAATTCTGCACATTCATTGTGATATTTTGACTGTGAATGTAAGACTGTTAACTGAATTTGTGAACTTGTTGTGTTATAGGGTTGAGAGAACCACTATAGTTATTTTTGCACTTTGTTATTAGCCCCCAGTAGGCTAGTTATTTTTGCACTATGTTGCCAGCCTGAACTATTCAGTTTTATTTTTGATAGTAGTCTGCAGAGATATTTTTTGTATACTTTTGCACTAGACTGAAAGACTCATTTTGCACACTTGTGTACTAGCATCCTAATTTCAGTTGTCCACTTTGGATAGGGGTTAGGCACCAGTCACTCTCCACTCAACATGCTTATTTACCTATACATTTTTGTCCTACCCCATGCAGAGCTGGCTCATGAAGCCCTTTGCGGACACTGGCAGATTGATCCCTGAACAACACACCTACAACTACAGATTAAGCAGTGCATGGTCGGTTGTGGAAATGGCTTTTGGGAGATTGAAAGGACGGTGAAGGTGCCTCCTAAAAACCTGCCATTCAAATGTTTGTTTTATCTAGTTCTGGTTGTGTATGCTGCACATGTTGCTACTCTCCATTTTTTTTGCTGTTTTGTTGCTGCTTACCTGACTACTTTTACCTGTGTTTGCTGGACTACTTCATGTCACCAATATTGTTTCATCCTTCAGTTCAATAAATTCATTGAAATGATTATGGCTGTCATGTTCTCATTTCTTTATAAACACAGTGACTGAAGACATCTATGGAAAGCATCTTCATATATGGGTAACCTGTTGAGATCTTGACTTGTTTTTACTAACTTTACTTGAACTTATTACACAGTTAAATTGTACATCATTAAGTGAAAACATACAGAAGCAGACATGTCTCTTTAGAAAAAAAAAATTTAAATACAAAAAACAAGCTAATGATAAAAGTGACAAGTGTGCATTGAATGTGCAAAACTAAAACTTCCTATGAAACAGAACTGCTCATTTCTGGGCTTGGGCCACCATCACAGATACCATGCCCCCCATCAGTCCAAGAAACGCACTGGTGTCAGTCTCCAGCTTCTGCAGGAGGGCATCATTCAGGTCCTTGCTGTGCTGCAAGAACCTCTCGTCTGCCCCCTCCAGGTATTCCAGCAGCTCTGTGTTGCTGTGTCTCTTCCTCTTCCCTTTGTACAAGAATAGAAGAATCAGTTTAAAAGTTTTTTATTAAGTCATAAGTAGATAAACACAGGTTCAGCAGTACAATGTAACAAACATGTCAGCTCAACAATCAGCACTAGTCTTACGACACAGTATACAGACCTCACACCATATGGAAATGAGGATGTGGGTATAAAAGTAACAGTGACAACTGTGCATAGTATTGCTGATTAGTATGTAGCTGCCCTGGTTCAATGGCAGCAGTCATGGGTGGTAAGGGATTGTGTATGAATGATTGTTCATTTATCACAGCACATATTTATATTATCAAGTCATACTTTTAGGTATATCTCCATGTTTGCATAGTGTCTGGTGAGACAAACTACTGGATATACAGCACAACAACTCTTACCTGGTCTGGTCTGGTGACTTTGACCTGAGCTGCTGGATGGTGTTGGCGAGCTGCAGCGGAGTGGCGACGTTAGCTCCAAGTTACTATTGTCTTGTTCGATGGCAGATAACTCTATAGACAACATGAAAAACAACGCTTTAAACAGTGACTTGTCCACTACACATTATACAATGTTTAGCCAACTGAAAGTGGGGCTGGTAGGTGAGCCCTCTAAGGTGATACCTCTAAGGCTGAGCCCATCCACCCCACGGAGCCACCCCATGGAGGAAACTCATTTTGGCCGCTTGTTTTCGCTATCTCATTCTTTCGGTCACTAGCCAGACCTCATGATCATAAGTGAAGTTTGGTGCGTAGATGGACCAGTAAACTGAAAGCTTCACCTTCCGGCTCAGCTTTCTCTTAAACACGATGGTCCAGTGCAGCGCACGCATCACTGTAGATGCTGCATCAAACCGCCAATCTGTCTTGTGCTCCATTCTACCCTCACTTGTAAACAAGACCCGAGATACTTGAACTCCTCTCGCTTGAGGCAGTAACTCTCACCCAACCCGGAGGGGGCAATCCGCTGAGAACCAAGGCCTTTGATTTGGAGGTGCTGAGTTTCATCCCGGCCGCTTCATACTCGGCCGCTTCATACTCAGCTGTAAAAAGCTCCTGCTACTCAGTAGCAGGAGTGAACTTTTCCACGGAGGCTGAGCAGTGTGATACTCCAATAGTTGGAGCACACCCTCCGGTCCCCTCTTTTGAAAATGGGGACTACCACCCCAGTCTGCCACTCATCGGGCACCGTCCCAACCTCCCCCGAAACTGAAAAGAAAACAATGTCCAGAGCCTTCAGCATCTTAGGGCGAATCTCATCTACAACCAGTGTCTTGCCACTGGGGAGCTTTTTGACTACCTCAGCGACCTCTACCAGGGATATGGGTGACAGTTCCCCCGAGGTTTCAGGCTCTGCCTCCTCCACGGAGGACGTGGCGGCCGGTTCAGGAGTTCCTCACAGCCTGAGACAAGCCCTGCTTTCTCTTTACCTGAACTTCCTTGAGGCCAACGGAAAGTCCTTCTCCATAGCCTCCTCAAACTCCTCCCACACCCAGGTTTTTGTTTCAGCTGTAAAAGTGCAGGTGTCACAACACTGTGGCGCGCCTCAGACACACCTAGACAAGCATGCAGTGTATGTAGCAGCACTGAGGACAGTAGTATTTATCAGTGGTATCTCATGGCATGGAGGTTCAATGTTTCTCTCCGTGGCATCTCTGCTGTTCTCTGTGACCTTCTCTTTAATTAGCAGGGATCGAGTAGACGGCAGACAAATGTAATGATTTTTATAGCATGGAGAGAAAGAAAGACAGCATTAGCAGCACAATAGATTAAAAAGAGTGGACTCTATAGAAGGAGAGATAATGTGCTCGGGCTTAGCTGAAAAAAAGAAAGGGGGGTATATAGAGGGGTGGAATGAAATTGGACTGACTGAACATTAAAAATACTCCCAGCAGAAAAGTGAAAGCTTCATTAGTATTGGGCAAATTGTTCTTGTTCTTAAGTGTCAGCTAGTGTTGGTATTTTATTTTTCACTGCAGTACAGTCACCCTGGGGATCTGGATACACATGGGGCAGACAGCGGGTATAAATGTTTGAGGTGGCACTGTGGAGAAATTTGACATCTGTGACAAGTGAAATGAAAGAAGTGTGACATTCTCAACAGGACATGTACAATGAAATTGAACCAGCAAAAAAAAGCATGAGACAACTTTTGTGATATTGATATGTTATAAAAATGTGCAAACCAGCTTTTCTATCTCATCAAAATCATGCAGCAAAGTCAGAAACAGGTATTTAAAAAGTTGCCATATTATTAAATTGGAAGTTGAAGTTTTTTTTCTTTGTTTTGTTTTGATATTCATATTTTATATTTTACAAAATTAGTCCTGAAACAGTGAATAAATGACCTGATCAATGTAAATGAATCGAGGAAAATTCTGCTGAATACCCATTATTAACCCTTTGGCTTCTGCAATAGAAATGGTTTACCAAGGCCTATTTTTGCTTTTATGTATCTTCAAATGCCTCATATCCATTAAGTATGTATAACTTAAGCTAAATGGTTATGTACGTCGAAAAACACAATAACTGAAAGAGTATTGAAATTGTGTCTTTGAAAAAACAAATACAAAAATCTGAGATGTTTCTTCATCAGATTCTACAAAATACAAATACAAAACCATATTGGTCAAAAAAAATTTTTTAAATGTAGAAACATTAACAAAATATATATATTTGAACTAGGTACATTATTTAGTTTTTGAGATATGTTAATTTTTATGAGTAGAGTGCAAAAGTGTTGTCCAAGTGTCCAACATGTTGACACTGAGGACAGAAGTCTTGCTTTCTGCTGCAAAAAGAAATGTTGTCTGCTCCTCCACCTCCTCACTCTCATCAGGTTTCTGTTGTCTGAGGCATTCACTTAGCGGCTCATCCTTTGGGGCCATCTTCTTGATGTATTTGGTTGTGGTCGACTTCCTTGCAGGCTCCTCATGATTTCCATTAGCCTACGGGATCCCAAGGTACTTGTAGCTTTGCTGAATATCTTCGATGTTGCCCTCTGGTAGGTCAACTCCCTCAGTTCTGATCATCTTGCCTGTCTTTGATACCATCTGACCACACTTGTCTAATCCAAATGACATTTCTATGTCCTTGAGTGAGTCGATTTCTTGCTCTTTCTTGGCGTACAGCTTGATGTCATCCATGTAGGGCAGGGGGCTGATTGTTACCCCACTTCAGAATCGGTACCCATAGCCAGTCTTCTTGATGATGTGACTGAGGGGATTCAGGCCTACGTAGAACAGCAGTGGTGACAGTGCATCCCCTTGGTATATGCCACATTTGATGTTGACTTGGGCAACCGGCTTTGAGTTGGCCTCTAGGGTTGTCTTCTACATTCCCATGGAGTTCTTTATGAAGGCTGTTAGTGTCCTGTTGATCTTGTATAGTTCCAGACATTCCAGTATCCATGTGTGTGGCACTGAGTCATAGGCTTTATTGTAGTCAAACCAGGTGGTGCACAGGTTGGTGCCACAGGTTCCTTCTCTTGCAGTCTCTGGTGATTGCTCTGTCGACCAGTAGCTGATGCTTGGCTCCTCTGGTGTTGCTGCCAATTCCTTTCTGTGTCTCACTCACGTATGATGCCTGACAGGAGCTTCCATGTTGTGCAGAGACAGATTATCGGTCTGTAGTTGGATGGGATGGTTCCCTTCTGGGGGTCTTTCATGATCAGGACTGTCCTGCCCTGTGTCAACCATTCTGGGTGGGTCCCATCCCTTAGCAACTGGGCTACCTGTGCTGCTAGGTGTTCGTGGAGTGCAGTAAGCTTCTTTAGCTAGTATGTATGGATCATATCAGGGCCCAGTGCTGTCCAGCTGACAATCTGAGATGGTCCAGCACATAGTGGCAGGGTGTAAGATACAAGCACGATCAGCGTACATGGAGAGACACAACCAAGTTGCTGGGATAGTGTATAGGAACATCTGTACCCAGTATGGACTCAAAGTACCCAAATCCCAAAGCGACACACCACCAAAGGTGGTTGAGAACAACAGGGCTAAGATCCTGTGGGACTTCAGCTTCCAGACTGAGAAACAGTTGCTGGCTAACCAACCGGACATAGTGGTGGTTGACAAACACTAGAAGAGGGCAGTGGTGGTAGATGTGGCAATACCAGCCCACAGCAACATCAGAAAGAAGGAACATGAAAAGGTGGAGAAGAATCAAGGGTTGAAAGAACAGCTGGAACAGATGTGGAAAGTCAGAGGTGACGTGGTCCCCATGGTAGTAGGAGTACTCGAGGCAGTGACCCCCAAACTGGGAGAGTGGCTCCGGCAGATTCCAGGGAACAACATCTGAAGCCTCAGTCCAGAAGTATGCAGTCCTAGGAACAGCTATGATACTGCGCAGAACCCTCAAACTCCCAGGCCTCTGGCAGAGGACCCAAGATTGAGGATGATACAGATACCACCATAAGAGTACTACTACTTTGCCCTGTGATTGGAACATTTACATTTAAAAATTGCCCAAATGGAACTGTTAATAGGATATTGTTCTCTGCAGTTTCTGCAGTAAGAAATTTTGTATCATTGTAGTACTTCACGCCTGAAATATCACCTCAATGCAAAGCATTTAACAGTGAACCTGGAGGTCTGAGCTAACACAGCCTCTGATGCTAGTGTGTGAGGGAAATTCTCCTCTCTGAAGAAGTGATGGACTCGGTGTGAGGAATCAAGTTTCTTTATTACGTGCGCACGCAGAGAGTAGCAGGGTTCTCTGTCAACCTGAAGGATGTACAGACCTTTATACCATTCCAAAGCTCTGAACCCAGATTGCACCCACCAACTGCACTCATAAAGGAGATTGCCCCCCCCAACAAAAGGTTTAGCAAAACAGAAAACTTCCCCCTAAGAACTGTAAGATCATGACCTCAAGGTGTGAAGAATTGCCCCCCAATAAAGATTCCTAAATAATTCCCACATTCCCTCCTCTTGATACAAAGTGTCAACACATTATAATGGGAATTAAAGCTGCAAGCAGCTGTGACCAGGCCCTCGCTCTCCCGCGCTATCGCGGGGGGCCAGCAGCATGCATCACTGAAGCGGTTATGTGAAAACTCAGAGTAACTTAACCCTGACGTGGTGTGACGTTTCATCTTCGTACTCCAAGAAAATCCCTATGGGGAGGGTTTTTTGAAAATTTCAAGGGGGACTATAGAGGCATTTTGTCCCCCCCCATGGGCAACGGCCCTATCAGATGTAAGAGCTCGCCATTCTTGACCTGTTTATCAATTTCGTGAGGATATAAGGTCACTGAAGCCATCAAAAAGCCAACTGATTTGGTGGCGAGGGCGGCGTCACCCCTTGACATAGAGAAAAGCTTTTAATAACTTTTGATCAGCATGGTCTCAGGGGCTGAGGCTGCCGAGCAACCAGGGGCTGCGGGGAGATCCAGAGCAGGCATGGATTCGTGGTGTAAATGTGGGGCTTACTGGCCACTTTATTAGGTACACCTGTGCAATCTAATACAATCCAATACAACAGGGGCCTGTATCACGAAGCGAGATCAACCTTTCCTGGGTTGCCCAGACCTATCCTGGGTTGACTAACCCTAACAATGGCAATCAAGATAATCGGTATCATGACGCTGGATATCAACTCAGTAACTCAACCCAGGGTTGCTTTATCAAGAGCCGTGAACGCGTATGCAGCGGACCAGTCACAATCATGAGAGAAGCGCAGCGTCACTGAGCGTCCTCACGGAGCGCTGTATGTGAGGGAAAAAATGTATTTCTCATGTGAGGATCAGAGATTAATTCTACTAAAATATGAGAAGGAGAAAAGCAACATTACAGAAAAGGCCAACACCGTGGCAGCTGCAGGAGGAGGAAACATGCGTGGCAACGCATAATGGGATGAATAATGTTTAGTTTTAGTTTAGATTAGTTTATTTGCACATAATGTTAAAAAACAGACAGTATAACATTTACAAGATTAAAAAAAGAAAAGTGCCGGAGAGGTTAGAAGCCACTAAAAGCTTATCAAAGAAATTCCCCCGTCAAAACATCAATGAAATCACATAATAGAGAAGAAAAAAAAAAACGGGTAAGGAAAGAAGAAATAGAGGAGGAGAGAGGGAAAAATCAAGACAAAACAAGGTAGCAAATAAAATGATGTGTAGGTTAAATCACTCATTACTGGTTCAAGTAGCTACAGTACCTGTACCTGTACATCTGACACTGATCACACCCTCGAATCCCATGAAATCAATGCTGCGCAGATGAATTGCATGTATTACAATTATCGTCTAACATCATTGCGTCTGATAAATTGGTCTTTTTTGTCATAACGTTATATATGCTACAATAAAGCTTAAAGCTGATGCCACAATTAAATCATATCAACACCAAATTGATAGTCTGAATAAAATCATCCTGGTATTGAGCTGTGTTAGAAATTAACAGCTGCGCAAAAATATACCTAGTCTCCCTCTTTAAAAAACAAAAACGAAAATCCCTCAAACACCATGAAGTGTAGACATGATAGGCTACTTTCCACATTTCCAGCAGCAAAGCTGCCAATTATCTTTAACAGGGATCATTTCCTCCAACAAAACAAAATGTTTGCACTAATTAATGGTGCTATTAAGTGTCCGCAAATGATCAGTTTCTTTCTTATGAAGGGGTGGGATGAAATTTCAACTTCTTTCCACTCCTTTTTGAACAATCTTTTCATTGTCTGTTGTTGTTGCTTTCTTTTCTTTTTTAATGTCCAAAATAAACTTTCAAATCAAAATCAATCAAATTAATTAAACTTCCCGTCATGACTGGGCTGCATTTCTGTCAGCGGAGTCATTTTTTTCCGAACAGCTGATTGGCCAGTGGGTGGTGCTTTTTATAGGATCAGATTCAACCCTGAACTTACCCTGCTCCGGAGCAGGATAGCCGTTCAGAGTAAGTTACCATGGTGATCTACCCCGATAAGAACTGAACCGGCTTCGTCAGACCGAAAACCCAGGGTTAACCCTGAAGTTACCTCGCTAAGACATTAACCCTGCTTCGTGATACAGGCCCCTGCTCTGCCACACATTGTACGTTTACAAAGCTTTTACTTTTTCAGCTGTTGTCAGAAAGGTGATTATTCTACTTTATTACTGAGGTCGTAGTGGGTGGTGTTGGTGTACTGGAGTGCAATATATTTAAAAGTGTTCCTAATATTTGTCCTCCTCAATTAGACAAAATTAGGAGTCCACCCCAGTACACCACCACCATTCACTATGACCTCAATAATAAACAAAGTAGAATCACCACTTTCTAGACGATGTCAACAATAACCGAAAATGTATAAGCTTCGGGGAAAAAAATCATGGTATAGTTGTTCTACTGGATTGCATTAGATTACACAGGTGTACACAAAGTGGCCAGTGACTGTATGTTACATACATACAGTATTTCCTGTTAATGGCCACTATTAACAAAAAAAAAATTGGGACAAGGCTACAAATAGGGGCAGGCTACTGTTTGAAGGAGGCTTTTAATAAAAGAAAAAAAAACACAGCCAAATTTGAAAATACAAATACTGTATTTTTTTAAAATTGAAACAGCAGAAATATTTATGTAAACTTGCCGTTACAGTAAAAAATCTTTTTCTAGTATTACAAATAAAGTACTGTATTATTTACAGTAACAAACTTTACTTTAACAGTAAAAATAGTTTTTGGTGTTTTTGTAAATCACCACAATTTACTATTTACAACAGCACGGTGTACTAGTTGTCCTGCCTTGAAACAGTGGATCATCTCATCCTCTGTCCCATCTGCAGCCACCGTGATGCCACACACCTTACAAGACAACATGCCACAAATTAATTTGAAAACTAGGCTACATTCATAATTATGACTTTTTATCTCACATTTTTGATTAAGAATGGCAATTTTTTTCCATTACTGGGGAAAATGGGTTTCCACAGATAAAAAGATGGTTACGGTAAAAATATCAGTGCCAGAGGCGGTCCTGGCTAGTATTACGCCCTGATCGAACCATCCCTCGGCGCCCCCCCCCCCCAACTCCCCATAATGGTGGGACATTCTGTCACTTCACAGCTGTCCAAAACATGTGGTTTGTGCCAGGCTGACATGAATGCCAGTATTTTTTCATTATTGCAAGAAATTCCATTGACTCATTCACAAGTCAAAAATGTGTTTTATCTGAAAGAAACATGCAATATTTACATCTAAGATAATAGAAAAATAGTCAACCAAGTGCAATGATGTTCTCCAAGATAATATTTGTCACTTTGTTTGCAGTAAACAAAAATTTGGTCCCCCTCAATGTATATGGTGACTACGGCCCTGTCATGCATTCATAATTAGGCTGCAGTTGTCTGGGTGTGCAAAGGTGAAGTGGCTGGTCTTGTCATACAAAGTTTGATGGAGTGTCAACTGGACAATATGGAGATATTTGCATCTTGAAAGCTGGACTACAAATGTGGATAGACAGGGAGAAACACACGCAAGCCTAAAACGTGGTAAGATACAATATTCCTCACTATATGAAGTGACTAAATGGATTGTAAAGAAATTCATCAGGTTTTTATTTTGTAGAAAATTAATCTGTATTTATAGCATGATGGGATGACAGCACAATGATGGTATCATTGGAAAGCTCTGCTCCTGCACTTTCATGTGATATGCGTGGCATTTCTGTGCGATGCTGCATTCGTGAGTAATCCATCCAACAGGAATGTGTGTGCAGAGCTGTATGAAAGCTCTGTTATACATAATTTTAGTGTAACTTTATCATTTTTTTTCGCTGTGAAAACATTGGACTACCGACAAGTGCTTGGTATTGTCGGAAAGCTATGATATCACTGTTTCAACTGTTTCATGTGATATGCATGGCTTCTCGCTATGATGCACGGTCGTGGCGAAAATCCACAGAGAAGAACAGGTGTGAATTTGGACGGACTATGCGTTGTTCGGGCCCATAGGATTAAAGAGCCTGTAACCGTAACAACTGTGTGGCACAAACTCAGTGCTTTGGTTATAAATAATGTCAGACTCGGTTCGGCTTTGAACAGAAATATGCGGCTGTGCCGCACTCTGACACACACACACACAAACACACGGAAAACCGGACATTATCAGTTTATAAAAAAAATCCAGACGCCCCGGACGGGATGTGAAAAATGGACATGTCCGGGCAAAAGAGGACGTTTGGTCAGCCTAACGCCGTTAACGTTACCTAACACAAAGAGAAATGTTAACGGCTCGTTTCTCCTCTGACACGCCACATACCCGTGTGCCACCACGGCTCGGTTGTCCAGATACTGGGCAGTCATGACACCAACCAAAGAGGAAATTACTGGACCTGGAGACGGTAAGCCATTATCTTGCGTTTGTCAGCTGCTCTCATGTTCCCTCCTTTTGTGAAGGTCTTGTTGCCGTCCTCTGCATACCAGGCGTCATATGCCCAGCAGCGTATTCCCCCGACATTTATTCGGAATATTTCAAAACGTCTAGCTTTAAATGAACACTGAAGTTGCGTCTTGTCGCCATCTTATCTGTTTACAATCAGCTGAGAGTGCGCAACTGCGCATGTGCGGTCTTTTGTTTTTATGACAGTAGCGTCAGGAGCAGCCAAAGACCACCTGGTGGCAAGACAGTTATCTACCAGTGTTCATAAACAAAAGAATATTGGTCCTGGCCGAAATAAAGATAAAGATAGATAATTATGTACAGTTAATGCGTTCAAGGTCTTCTGACTCTTTAAAAGTTGACATGGTGTCTCTAGCTCAAAGTATGAGGGACAAGAAGAGGTTGAAAGGCGATGAGTTTTGAAGAGGATTTGAAGATTTTCCAATTTACTTCCATTCATACTAATTAGACTGCCACCAGAACGCCACCTATTGGCCGATTTGCACTGAATTTTGCACAAACTCTCATCGGGCCATGGAACACAATCAGCAAAAGTGTTGTGGTAATCAGACTGTATTTGGTCAAGATATGAAAGACTGTCTGTTGAAAACAGTGTGCAGGAATTTGTTGTTTTATATTTTGGACGTTTTTTGGACAAACAAAATTCTTTTACTAACTTTTTGTCAGAAGGGTCCACAGATGCTTCATGCACAGTTTGGTGCAAATAAGTCAAATCGCCTAGGAGGAGTTCGAAAAAATATGTTTTTCATTTGTCACGATTTAGCGAATGGAAAGTTACCACGAAAGGGGCTGTGGCTTACACCACACAATTCAGCTGAATTCAGAGAACACGTAAATAGAAGGTTTAACAATGTGCGACATATTATGTGGGAGTTATTAGCCAAAAACCCTTTTGCATTGAAAATAGCGCCACCTGCTGGTCATTTTTGGTGTGTGAGTTACAGGGGCCAGTCTATACCACCCCTATTAATTTTATCTCCATGAGTGTTATGGTGTTGGCACAGTGCCAAATATTAAATTAGACGACCACCAGAGCGCCACCTAGTGGCAGATTGGTTAGTCTTTCGTCAGATATCCTCAGGAGGGCATTGTCAATGATTACACCAAATTTCGTGTTAATCCGCCCAACCGATGTTGAGATATAAAATACTTCAATTTAAAGAGTGCCACCTGGTGGTCATCGCCTGACATTTTGCACAGAGCCTCAGGGGCTCATGGGGAAATAGTAAACTGAGTTTCATGTCATTCAAACACACCAATGTGGAGATATGCAACACTTCCTGTTTTGTACCAAATCTGCAGGAAGCTGCTATTTAATAACTTCAGTATTCTTTGGAATATCAAAATTCTTTTAACCCTTTAAAACCGGCGGGAGCGCCCGCGATCCCATTTGCATATTGATTTTTAAATGTGGGTAGAATTGCAACCAAATAAGATAGAGTAACTCCTCCGGTTTTAAATGCAAAAAGAATTATTGCTCTAACTTACCATGCATTCATCATGTCCCAGAGTGCTGTTTCCTTGCACTGACCGGTTTGTAGAAAAACAGTAAAAAGCGCTAAGAACAAAAACATTATAATCCTGATCGCGGGTATTCACAGCACTTACTATGTTGGACTAAATGTCATCATGAACTGTCACGTTATTTTCTTGCGTGTCTTTCTTGCGACACTACCCACGGCAACAAGGAGTGACGTCATTTCCCGGGAAATTCCTCTCTTTCTTCCGCGGTAAATATTTCTCTCAGCTTGCAGTCACACACTAGCTCTCGCTCTCGTTTTGTATTTTACTCTTTCACAACAACACTTAGACACACACACACACACCAGACACTCACCACACGCTCGCACAAATATATTTATGGAACCGCAACAACCCGGACGCGCGAAACAGCTTTTCTCTCGGCGCGAAGCTTTCAAGCTAATTACAGCGTCGGATGAAGATTCACTCCACTCATCTGGTCCAGATTCTGCCGACAGTGGCGATGACGCCGACCTCATCCAAGGGAGAGATCCCTCCTATGACATGTATGTATATATTCATGAAATATTATTTATTTATGAGTTAGAGTAAAGTAAAGAAAATATACATGTAACACAACTGAAAGCATTTTGCACTAAATACGCACCATTATTGTATTACTCTCATGCTGAACATATCTAACACACTGTGTAACATCTGTGTGCAGAGTTGATGATGATGAGGAGGAGGAAGTGGGGGGGTCTCCTCGCCCTGCACCCCGGAGGGAGGCAGAGGGGGAGGAAGGAGTCGGTCTCCAGCAAACAGAGGCTCCAGGTCAGAGACACTCCCTGGTGATGCAGCTGGCTGGAGAACCGAAAAGGAGCCTGACATCTTGTCACATCCCCTACTACATTTTCTGCCCAAAAGGAGGCCAGGTGTGCAGCCACCTCTATCACAGTATGTGGACAATCCCTTTCCATCTGAGCTGTTCTGGATGTACTTTCATCGGGCTGCCATCAAAACACTGTGTGCTAACACCAATGAAAAAAAAAAAAAATCGTGGACAGGAACTGCCACAAGACCTATCACAGCTCCCCTGGTGCTATTGAGAAGTAATATTTTACTTTGAACTTTGGTTGTTCTATTGTAAATAGTTTATTTTGATGTACATGTTGTATTTTTGCTAATTGTGCACAATGTGCATTTAACTTTCGTTTTTGTCACATTTTATAAAAATGAGTGTATCTCAAAAATTAAGTTATGAAAACACACAAAATAAATTTTCTGTGGTTTGAAAGGATTTTGTGCAACTTTTTTACATTTATAATTTTGAGGGATACAACCATGATATTTCTGTATTTAGAAAAATATGTGTAAAAACAAAAACGATTTTCATTTTTTAGTGGTTTATTGCACTTTTTAGCAATTTCTTTCATTAGTATGGACATATGTCCACACATATTATTAAAATTTGGGATTTAAGGGTTGTATTGATGTGGAGCATATTAAAATACTCCAAAAAATGGCCCTACAGCAGGTAAAATTGTAAAGATATGCTCTGGCGGACTTGTTCTACGGTAGGTCATAAAGGGTTAATAACTTTTTGTCAGAAGAGTCCACAGATGCTGTGTGCAAAGTTCCGTACAAATCGGTGAAATTGCCTAGGAGGAGTTTGAAAAAGTAGGTTTGCAACATTTTGCGAATTTGCGGAAAAAAAACGGTAAGCGGAAATGGTCGTGGCCTATATCACAAGATTCAGCACAATTCACTAAACGTGTGGATATAAGGTTTTTGAATGTGCAATAAAGTATATGGGAGTTATGACCCAAAACGCACTGTCCTCTATTATAGCGCCACCTAGTGGTGGAAATTCAGGACGACAATAGATTATAAAATTTTTTGCCAGACCTAACGCGTGTGCCATATTTGGTGAGTTTTTGAATTTGGGAAAGGGGCCAAATTGGGGATTATATGTGCATAATAATAATAATAATAATAATAATTAAAGCTGCAAGCAGCTGTGATCGGGCCCTCACTCCCCCATGCAACCACGGGGGCCTGAGGCACGTGGGGGCTGTGGCGCGAAGCGAGAAGGGAGAAAAAACCCGGCAGGAGCGAAAAAACGCAATGTTTCGTTCATCCACCCGGTGGCGCTACGAACGTAACCAGATGTGGCCATGTGCGTTCAGGGATGGACCCTCATCACACGTGAAATTTCGAGCAAATCGGACAATGCATGAAGGATTTATACCAAGTTGATGTTCTGTGGCGAAGGATAAAAAGTCGCCACTGCCGCCGCGGCAGCCTGCAACAAGCCTGCAGGGGGCGCTATAACCTAGGCCAATGTGTTTTTGCCTATAGCTCCCACACCGTATGTCGCACATTCAAAAATCTTGTATTCCCTGCTTCCCTGAATAGAGCTGAATCACTTTGCCATAGGCCACGCCCACTTACGCCTAGAAAGTTTTTTAGCAAAATCGCGAAAACTGGAAAACCTACTTTTTCAAACTTCTCCTTGGGATTTTGTCCAATCTGTATGAAACTTGACATATACACTCTTCTACTGGACCTGATCTAAAGTTATCAAAATAATTTTATTCGGTCAAAAAATGCACAAATTATTAACAAAGAAACTTCTATAGCTAGCTATAAAAATGCAAACTGTTGGATATTTCGGTCAAACTAAATGTTATTAACACCAAATTTGAGATGTTTGGTTGGCATAAGACTGTGAGGGTATGAGCCGAATTTGGCGAATTTTGGCAACTAGGGGGCGCTACAAATATGGCAAAAAATTTGAAGTCGATTGGATGAAATCCCTAGGACTAGTTCGTGAAAATATAATGTGGAAATCACGCCAAAATGACAAGTCAAAATCAAAATGGCCGACTTCCTGTTTGGAGTAGACCATTGGGGCCAGAGACTTTTATGTGCGTCTGGACAATATACACGTGTACCAATTTTCAATGGCGAGGGATCGATAGTCACCACGCCGCCACATGGACACCATTAGACGTAGCTTCACAGCGTTCATAAGATCGCTTCACCAACTTGTTCTGCATGCATTAGAAGTGGAATGAAGTTGATACGCTCAAGTTTGTGGCATTAGTACATGTTAAAGTAAAAACTGGTCACTTCCTGTTACCACCGGGGGGCGCTATGAGTAAGGTGGGATATTACATATCAGGGTGTTCAGGGCAGAGCCATCATCATGTCCAGCAAGTTTGAAGCTGCTGAGATCAAGTATGTGGGCAGGAGAGCCGTTCGAAATTCGATGGCAAGAAAATGAAAAGTTGCCAAAATTTGTCACATCCTAGCGGCCACGCCCCTTGACATAGAGAAAAGCTTTTAATAACTTTTGATCAGCATGTTGTCAGGATGATCTGTACCAACTTTGAAGTCGATAGGACGAAATCCCTAGGAGGAGTTTGTTCAAATTTAAGTTGTGGAAATCGCCATAACGAAAAAATTCAAAACAAAATGGCCGACTTCCTGTTGGGATTTCACCATGACGTTAAGAGACTTTTTTGTGCGTCTCGGTATGATACATGTGTGTACCAAATTTCGTTTGCCTATGACAAACTAACCCCAATGGGGAAGGTATTTTGAAAATTTGTAGGGGGCGCTATTTCGGCATTTCGCGCTGACCATGTGCAACCGCCCAAAAATATCGAATTTCGGATGTGGCCGGACAAATGTGGAGAGTTAGAAGCATTTTCAAATTTGGGAAAGGGCCGAAATTGGGACACAAAATGTCGCAAAAATAATAATAATAATAAACAGCATGGTTTCAATAGTAAGTTCAATAGTAGTTCACTAATAATAATAATAATAATGATAATAAAAAGTCCTTGCATTTCAATAAGGTCTTCGCACCGCTAGGTGCTCGGGCCCTAATAATAATAAACAGCGCGATTACAATAGGGTCCTCACGGACGACTTTGTCGTCGCTCAGGCCCTAATAATAATAATAATAATTAAAGCTGCAAGCAGCGATGAACGGGCCCTTGCAGTCCACCCGCGTCGGGGCATGCTGCCGTCGGGGGGTGTGCACCTAGATGTCTTGTCAGCTGTAATAAATAAAAAAATAAACGCTATCTCTTACTTACATTTCCAGTATACAGGTAGGCACCCAACCCATGTATGTATTTTTCCAAAAAGTAGAAGCTGAATACATGCCCAATAGTTCAAGGTCTTCTGACTCTTTAAAAGTTGACATGGTGTCTCTACCTCAAAGTATGAGGGACAAGAAGAGGTTGAAAGTCCATGAGTTTTGAAGAGGATTTGAAGATTTTCCAATTTACTTCCATTCACACTAATTAGACTGCCACCAGAGCGCCACCTATTGGCCGATTTGCACTGAATTTTGCACAATCCCTCATCGGGCCATGGAACACAATTAGCAAAAGTGTTGTGGTAATCGGACTGTATTTAGTCAAGATATGAAAGACTGTCTGTTTTGAAAACAATATGCAGGAATTTGTTGTTCTATACTTTGGCTGTTTTTTGGACGATCAAAATTCTTTTAATAACTTTTTGTCAGGAGGGTTGCCAGATGCTACATGCAACGTTTGGTGCAAATCGGTCAAATCGCCTAGGAGGAGTTTGAAAAAGTACATTTTTCATTTGTCACGATTTAGCGAATGGAAAGTTATCGCGAAAGTGGGCGTGGCTTACACCACACAATTCAGCGGAATTCAGAGAACACGTAAATAGAAGGTTTAACAATGTGCGACATATTATGTGGGAGTTATTAGCCAAAAACGCTTTTGCATTGAAAATAGCGCCACCTGCTGGTCATTTTAGGTGTGTGAGTTACAGGGGCCAGTCTATACCACCCCTATCAATTTTATCTCCATGAGTGTTATGGTGTTGGCACAGTGCCAAATATTAAATTAGACGGCCACCAGAGCACCACCTAGTGGCGGATCGGTAAGTCCTTCGTCAGATATCCTCAGGAGGGCATTGACAATAATTATACCAAGTTTCGTGTTAATCCGCCCAACCGATGTTGAGATATAAAATACTTCAATTTAAAGAACGCCACCTTGTGGTCATCACCCGAAATTTTGCACAGAGCCTCAGGGGCTCATGGGGAAGTGGTAACCTGAGTTTCATGTAATTCGGATACACCAATGTGGAGATATGCAGCACTTCCTGTTTAGAACCAAATCTGCAGGAAGTTGTTATTTAATAACTTGAGTGTTGTTTGGAATATCAAAATTCTTGTAATTACTTTTTGTCAGGAGGGTCCACAGATGCTGTGTGCAAAGTTTCATGCCAATCGGTGAAATTGCCTGGGAGGAGTTTGAAAAAGTAGGTTTGCCATATTTTGCGAACTTGCGGAAAAAAAACGGTAGGCGGAAATGGGCGTGACCTAGACCACAAGATTCAGCACAATTCACTGAATGCGTGGATATAAGGTTTTTGAATGTGCAACAAAGTATATGGGAGTTATGAGCCAAAACGCACTTTCCTTAATAATAGCGCCACCTAGTGGTGGAAATTCAGGACGACAATAGATTATAAAATTTTTCGCCAGGTGTGACTTATATTCCAAATTTGGTGAGTTTTGGGATATGTTCAGGCAGTGAAAAATGCGATCATATGGGCGGAAGAAAAAAAAAAAATATATATACATATATATATATATATATATATAAATAATCGGGAGAAAAACAATAGGGACCTCGCAGGTCTCCTGCTCGGGCCCTAACAATAAACAGCGCGATTACAATAGGGTCCTCATGGACGACTTCATCGTCGCTCGGGCCCTAATTAACTCAGATCCTCAGAAAATCAAAAATGTTACTCAAATTGAACTCACAACTGTTTAACAATATCAAAATTATACAACTAAAACACTAAAATGCAATTTGCAAACTAAAAAACATGATTATACCATTTCATTCTCTGAATCAATGAAAGGGTTTCCTGGGGCCCATTTTGACATTAAGTAGACATTCTGTTCATTATCAGTGGTTTTCTCAAAAGGTATTTTAACATACAATGTTTTTTCTCCTCCCACTATTCTACCTATCCATCTGTACATGAGGGCTCGCATACAAGTAAGTGCACAGGTACAAAAACATAGAGCGATACCAAAAACAATCAGAACAGGGATCAGGACATGAATGAGTACCCCAGGGGCCAAAGTGGTTATTTAATCATTTGTTGAAGCTAAAACCTGCTGATTCAGAGGGACCAAATGCATTGCAATTTTTTTCAAGTGCTGTCATCACATTGGTAATGTTATCTGAATTATCCAGAATGATCGTCACACATGCCTCTCCTGTTAAATTTAATGTCATGCATAAACCTCCAGTTTTTGCTAAAACATAATCAAGAGCCATCTCATGTTTTAATAGAGGTAATCTGTGTGACTTATCATTTGCAGCTAAGTACTGAAAACCTTTTATTGTTTCATTTGCAAAAGCAGACATTGAATACTTAATGTTATCTACATGATCAGCCAGGAATGTGACACCATACCAAGGGAGCAGGCCAATACCCCATTTTTCACCTAAGGAAATACGCCAGTGGTAAGATTCAAGATTAGCAAATTGTGCCATTTCCCTTTAATGAATGTGATCATGATTGGTATTTTGGGTCAGAGTTATAGGGAGTAGTGCCAGATTAGTAATGGTAAGATTAGCAAAATAACAGCAACCAGACCATCTTGGAGGCAAGAAAAGGAATGTGTTATTGCTACAAAACCAATAAAAATTACCAATAGGTGGTATGCCTTTATATGCAGGAGCATTAAGAAACATATTAACTGTGATTGTTTCTCCATTACTAAAAGTGATCTTAGTGGGGTCAGAAGTTGGTTTGAATTTGAGTAAACTGACAATAGTTTTAGTTTGGGCAATATGACATTCCTATAAATTGACCTGTGCCATTTGAATATAAACAAATGTGGTGTGAAATGCTTCTGTCTACGGGGACCTCAGTGGGCTCTACAGTATCTGAGTTGAAAGGGATGGTTTGTGGAAGCATGTGATCACAGAACCAGTTTAAACATTACAAATATACCTTTGATTGCTCTGTTGTATGATTACTGGATGAAAGAATACCAACTATTTTGTTGCCTGAAATTATTAATTAGGTTACCAGCATCAAGCCCCCAGTGTTTGCAGTCATTTTGTCTACTCAACTGTCTTTTGTTTCTGATCAATTGTTGTTCCATAACGGCTCTGCTACTGTCTTCTTCTGGGATGTCTTAAGTCCGTGTTGGTGACATGCCAATGCCACGTCTCCCCTCTGTGTCTTCTTGCGCCCTCGATGATATCAGTTTATTCTTAAGCATCTTTGACGGATCAGGTGTGAATATCTGAGAATGTTTTAAGCCCAGTTCTTGTCAGGCTTTACCTTTGCCAAGATGCCTGTCACCTTGTTGCTCAGCTGCAGACTCTGGTAATCTCAGCTGTGGTTACCAGGCCAACAATAAAAACCCGCAGTCACAATACTGGGATGCATGGATCCAAGTGTCTCTCTCAGCTATCCAGACGCAGTCATCAACAGCACCTGGTTTGGCCCACTCCACTGTGGCTGCTACCAGTGTTGTCTTCTGAGGTCCTTGATCACCACCCAGTCTCCCAGCTGGAAGGTGTGAAGTTGTTCGGCTGTGGCTCAGGAAGGGCAGTTTTGACCTTAGAAAAGATGTACTTCAGAAAACATGGTTAATTGCACAACAGTGTCAAACAATGCATCAGGTGGATTTGATGCCTTGTCAACCAGTTATAGATAGGGATGTGGTTCTTCATCTTCAGCTGTTGGAAGTAATGTTGATTAGTTAATGAAATGACACTGCTTTAAGGTAATAGTGGACATGGTCAGTGATATACTTGCCAGTGTAGTCGTCCTGCTGTAGTCAGGTGAGCAGTTTTTGTCAGTAGAAGTCCAAGTCAATATGTCAGTCATGGCCAAATGTCTTCCCCCTGAGTAATGTCATACAAGAGTTGGGAGATCTCCACAAAATCACAAATCCATGGATGGCAATAGCCTACTAAGCCCAAAAAAGGACATCATTTGTTTGTTTGTTTGTTTTTTTTAGTGCACAGCTTTGGAACATCCAAGATCTTCTGGACGCGGTCCGGACCCAATTTACGACCCTCCAGAGTGATATTATGGTCAAGATAACGTGCTGAATGGTACACTAGCTGCAGCTTGTTTTTTAAAAACTTTGTGACCATTGTCAGCCTAAAAGCAGAGCAGAGACACGGTGTCAGCTTTACAATTCTCTTGTGTAGTGGAGCACACCAAGTGATCACCACCATACTGCACAAGTGCACTGCCATGCATTGGCTGCCATGGTGTAACGTTTACCATTGAAACTTGAAAGCAAACCAAATCTGTGAGTCAGGATGAACAGGAATACTAGAATATGCATTTACCAAATCAATGAAAGAAAACCAAGAGGAGTCTGCTGGCACCTGTGAAAGCAGTGTTGCTACATTTGGGACAGTGGGGACTAGGTGTTGCAAAGCCTCATTTATTGCCCTGAGGTCTTTGACTGGTCTCCAATCACTTTCTTTACAGGTAGGATGGGGGTGTGAATGACAGGAGCAATGCTTTGAATAGCCTCTGGGCTAAGTGGATAATGTCTTTTACATGGTCTAACAGTTGATTTTAGCTGAACAATGACAGAGTTGTCCCCTGTATATTCCCAAAATCAAACTTGCTTCCAGCACACAAGTTATCAGGCATTGTTGATATTATTGCCTCCCCTTCATCAGTCAATAACATAAATGTAATTGCGTTAGTGTGTGTGTGTGTGTGTGTGTGTGTGTGTGTGTTCTGCTCTATGCTCTGACCTGCCTCCACTGTCTCCTATGGCTGCATCAATGGTAATCCTGGAGAATGACCAGAGAGCCCCTGAGGTGGTGCATATGGCCAGGAGTCCACCTTAACTTGTCCTTCATGTTTCTCAGTCCAAGAAGTGGCACAGTCACTTGAAATTTGCCCAAAGCTTTCACATCTGGAGCACCTCAACTTGTGGCTGTCAGTGCTGCTGTACGTTTCTTGGTGTGCACTGCATCATACAACCTGTCCATCATCGTGAAATCTTTTGATCCAACTGCTGGGCTGGTGGACCAGTTGGCAGGTCGAATGTTGGCCCATTGGAGCTTGAAACATCTGGGACAGACAGCCTTCACTTCCTGCAGAGTTGGATTATGCATGGCCAATAATTGTTGCATGGCTGAGACCAATTTCTCACCTCCAGTCTTTTGTGGATCAGGCAACTCCTCTGCAACTTCCTTCAGCTGATCTGGCTGTCATGGCCTGTACACAAACACTCTGGATCCCAGTGGCTGTGTGCTTGGTCCCCTGTTGGTCGTGGCTGGGGGTTGGGAAAAACCATCATGGGCATTTCTGGAAGGAGTAAGGTTAGGTTTTGCTTCCTTGGGGGTCAGATGGAGAGCAGAAAGGTCAGGGTACAACGATGCCTCTTTCCCCTCCCTTTCAGAGTCTTTTTCAAGTTGCTCAGCATCAGGGTCATGTGCCTCTTGGGGAGGAGGGGCTGCAGCAGTGGAGACAGCATATGGAGGAGGTAGAGCCCTCTCTCTTGCCCTACGTTTCTGTTTTTCCTTCCTTTAACACTTACTCATATCTTTCATTTCTTGCTTTAACATCAAACCTGCCAAGGATTTAGCTTCCCTCACTTCAGCTTCTCTTGAGGAACTTTAGGAAAGCTTGCCAATTCATCCTTCTTCTTCTTCTTCTTCTTCTACTTCTTCTTCTTCTTCTTCTTCTTCTTCTTCTTCTTCTTCTTCTTCTTCTTCTTCTTCCCTACTTTCTTTCCCCACCTTCCTAAACAATCTGTAGTCAATGTACCCATTATTGGAACCCCCCTGGGTGATATGGTGCCAAGTGGAACATCCTCAAACACATTTTTTCCCCATTTATCTACCATTAATTTAGAGATTTTACTTCCCCCCCTTTGTTCCCCATGTTTGAACTGACTCACCAGGACAGATGTGCTTACACCTCCAATGGGCTTATCATTCACACACAATTCACAATCACACTGATCTTCCCATACACATATGGTCGGATCTTATCAGGCATACACTACCTTTGAGCAACTTATTCAGCCAGGTGGTTTGTACGACACATTCGTTCCGAACAACGCACTCCTGTAGAACACATGTATACTAGACACTGAATGAGCCACCACAAAGTTTATATATATATAATTATTTCATTAATTCATACATTTGCCCATTTTATTATGGTGCACTATAATGTACTCTATATACTTATATGATATATATATATATATATATATATATATATATATATATATATATATATATATATATATATGTGCTATTATATACTATTCTAGGATTTGTCCTGCCACAAATGCTTATTTCTATGAGGATTATCTAGAACTCCTCCACCCTCTTTTAAACTCCTTTTTTTTCCTTTTTCTTTGTTTTGCTTTCCCCAAGTCAGTTCCAAAAACCTTTTTTTCCGGAATTACATAGAACTGGTCTACAATACCACGAAGGATTTATATGCCAACGAGCTCCACTCTCACAAAGGGAATACCATGGAGATAGGCATACACACATACGCTCATGTGTTGAGTTTCACTGCCGCTTGTCTGGAATTACGTGACAACTCGTTTCCAACACCAACCAGTTTAGGATTTACATGGAAAAAGGTACCTTACTACAAAATAAATAAATAACTACAGAGAAAAATGATTCATAACACCGTACTCACTTTTTAAAAGTAGATGGAGCGTCTGCTGTCCGCCACCTGTTCCTGACCTCAGGCGGGATCCTGTCCTCTGTTTGTCAGAGTGGAACTTTCCCTGAGTCTCCTAGAGACTCCTGCCGGCAGTTTAACCCTCAGTCAAGGCACAGGCGTCGATCAGCAGAACGTCCATCCCATCCTCATCGCCAAATGTGAGGGAAATTCTCCTCTCTGAAGAAGTGATGGACTCGGTGTGAGGAATCAAGTTTCTTTATTACGTGCGCACGCAGAGAGTAGCAGGGTTCTCTGTCAACCTGAAGGATGTACAGACCTTTATACCATTCCAAAGCTCTGAACCCAGGTTGCACCCACCACCTGCACTTGTAAAGGAGATTGCCCCCCCGCCCCCCCAACAAAAGGTTTAGCAAAACAGAAAACTTCCCCCTAAGAACTGTAAGGTCATGAAGTCAAAGTGTGAAGAATTGCCCTCCAATAAAGATTCCTAAATAATTCCCACAAGCGCTAGTGGCCAGCCTTGTCAAGTCACACTCAACCAGGTGTTCAGATGCAAACTGAGTAAGTCTGCCTGTGACCCATTAACTAACTCCCTTACAATATGGATTGCAATGGACTGCAGTTTCGGTGGTTAAGGACAGGGGGACAATGGTGTCCAAAATCCAGCAGCTTTACTACGACACATCTGTCAAAATTCATTTGAACTGAAATTTTAAATACTTTAACAGCAAAAGTTGATGTATGCACTTAATTTAGATTAATTCATCACAGAGCACATAATTAATTAGATTACTTTTTTTAATGACTTGACAGAACAAATTTGTGTTTTTTCATAACTTACAGTATGAATTTTCCCCATACAATCACCATCACATTTACACATTCATAGCCTATATATCACACTACAAACATACCCCACGTACACAGTTGAAAATACCATCACAATTCATCTTTATGAATTCAACTCTTACCACCACTTCTCTGTAAATTCTCCCTACATGAATATTGAAACCCTGATTTAAGCCATCTCCCTGTTCACAGGATCACAACTCCAGTGGGAAAAAAAAATCAATCACCTACTGAATATTAGCATTATTAATATATATAATTTGTTGCCTTACAAATAATTGACTGTACATTTATCACATTTAAGAATACATTTAGCTCCCTCTTAAATTTCTGCCAGATTGAATACCTTTTTATACCTTGTCAGTTGAAGTAAGCAACTTTAAAGGTAGACTATACTATTAATATACTACTACTATACGCAGAATTGTTGGTTACATGCTCGCCAGCAAAATGAAAGTAAAAGCCAGCCCCAGATTCACTCTTGTCTGGTATTTTGCCTCACTATATTTGTGGTTTTTTTTGTCCATGTCTCTTATATGCCTGCTACTTACGGTTTGGCACCTGGTCGCTACCTTTTCATAAAGCCCCAACCTCAGCTGAGCGCTGTGGGGGTACATGCCCATAAACATTACGAACACAGAAAACGAGAAGAAAAGCAGAAGCTCCAGGCAGAGGGAGGACAGAGTCTCTGCAGAAAAATACACCACCACACACTGAGAGTGGGTCATAAATTATGACTGAGAGGATAAGAGGGATGATGGGTCTATCCATTGTTTTTTGGGAAAGTCCTGCATATTATATCTTTAACATCACGTTGGGCTCTAGGAACATATAACAGTCATTACCTTGGACATTTTTAGAAAACTGTATGATCAGATAATTGCAAAAGGATGAACAGGACATTTAATAACAAAACAAAAAAACATTTTTCATCATTAGTATAATATAAAAAACAATTTAAAAGGAAAAAACACAAGAAAAGATAACAAGAGGTACATTTTTGGAAAGCCACTGTAATGTTAAGATGGTAGGGGTGACAAAGAGAAGTTTAAAACCCGACAGAAGAGAGAGAGAGGAAGAGATTAATAAGTTCTGAAACATTTAGAGAGAGGGAGAGAGAGGTATGATGGAAAGAAACACCTCAGCGGCAAAATGAGGCAGGTGTTTAATTTGAGAATTAAGACAGTGTGAAAGTTCATAAGTATGCTAATGGCTCTGTGCCTCAGTCTGCCAGATGAAGCTTCCTCGTCTGCTCAGGAGGAGGAAATCCACCTGAAACGCTGTCAGAATAATGCACAGTGAATTTTCATTGCCACTCTGCTCCCATGAAGAAAAAAAAAAGAGAGAAAAGACAAACATTTAGTGCCACATGGCTGCCTTCGACAGCCCTGACTGTAAAGCATCATCAACCATTACAGTAAAGTTGTTTCATTTCAGCAGTGGGCATGTTATCTGTCCACCTGCTGGTACTGTATGATCCCTACTGAGGCCTGTGAAATCATTTCTCTTATAAAGAACATATTAACCTACAGAGTAAGACACAATCTAAGCAACACTCAAGGAAACAATATGTCTCTGGCTAAAATGGAGTGTTAGACATACAATTGTCTTTGTCTATTTAGTAATTCAGGTTATTGAGAATGTGAACCAGTCCTGACTAGTAACGAAAGGGTAAGAGTAACGCACATTAGGTGTTACTTAATAAAAAAAGATCTGAGAGTGAGTATCAAGGGGGTAAGGGTACTCAAAAGTCAGCATTTGTTCATACCCCAGTTTGGGAGTTACAGTTTGGTGTGGGTTTGATACAGTGGGAAAAAACACAAATGCATAAAGACATGTTTCTTTTAATTTTTTTTGAACTAACAGTTGAGCAAAATGTGTCAAAATCAGACACAGTCCTGTGTCCTAGGGACTAAGGTAACACTGAAAGTGCCAAATAAATAGAGTAATAAAAAAAATAAACTATTGCATTAGGAGGAGTGTTTCAATTAGTTCAACCGTGGCTACATTTAAACATTCAAAGCACCCAAACATTTATCATCCCAGTGTATGCCAGTGATCAGCTCATCTGGGTGATGCTGTGCATTGCATGTTTCTACACTGCTCAAAAAAATAAAGGGAAACCATCTTAGTGTAACTCAAAGTCAATCAAACTCCTGGGATATTAACCTGTCCAGTTAGGAAGCAATACTGATTGTGAATCAATTTCACCTGCTGTTGTGCAAATTGGACGGACAACAGGTTGAAATGAGAGGCAATTACCAAGACAACCCCTATTTAGGAATGGTTTTGTAGGTGGTGGCCACAGACCATTTCCCTCTCTGCGTCCTTTCTGGTTGATTCTTGGCTAGTTTTGCATTTTTGCAGTGCCTTCACCACTTGTGGAATCATGAGGCTGTATCTGCAGCCCACAGATATTGCTCAGGTGGTGCAGCTACTCCAGGATGGCACATCCATATGCGCAGTGGCCAGAAGGTGTGCTGTGTCTCCCAGCACAGTGTCAAGAGCATGGAGGAGATACCAGGAAACAGGCCAGTACACCAGAAGAGGTGGAGGGGGCTGTAGGAGGGCAACAACCCAGCAGCAGGACCACTATCTGCTTCTTTGTGCAAGGAGGAACAAGAGGAGCACTGCCAGAGCCCTCCAAAATGACCTCCAGCAGGCCACCCGTGTGCATGTTTCTGCCCTAACTGTCAGAAACAGACTCCATGAGGGTGGCATGAGGGTCCGACGTCCACAAGTGGGGCCTGTGCTCACACCCTGGCACCGTGCAGCCCGACTGACATTTGCAAGAGAACACCAGAACAATTGGCAGATTCGCCACTGGCGCCCTGTTCTCTTCACAGATGAGAGCAGGTTCACACTGAGCACATGTGACAGACGTGAATGGAGATGCAATGGAGAACGTTCTGCTGCCTGCAACATCCTCCAGCATGACCGGTTTGGTGGTGGGTCAGCGATGGTCTGGGGAGGCATATCCTTGGAGGGCCGCACAGACCTCCACGTGCTAGCCAGAGGTACTCTGACTGCTGTTAGGTACTGGGATGAGATCTTCAGACTCATTGTTGGACTATACGCTGGTGCAGTGGGCCCTGGGTTCCTTCTGATGCATGACAATGCCCGGCCTCATGTGGCTGGAGCGTGTCAGCACTTCCTGGATGACAAAGGCATAGATGCTATTGACTGGCCCCCCCATTCCCCAGACCTGAATCCAATCGAGCACCTTTGGGACATCATGTATTGTAGCATCCACTGCCGCCACATCGCACCACAGACTGTCCAGGAGTTGACTGATGCCCTGATCCAGGTCTGGGAGGAGATCCCCCAGGAAACCATCCATCGTCTCATCAGGAGCATGCCCAGACGTTGTAGGGCAATGTATACAGGCATGTGGAGGCCATACACACTACTGAGCCACATTATGAGTTGTCCTGAGGAAATTCACAGAAGTTGGATTAGCCTGTGATCTGATTTTTCCACTTTGATTTTGGGTATGATTATGAATCCAGTCCTAAATGAGTTAATGATTTTGGTTTCCATGGATTGTTCTTACATTATTTTGTTGTCAATGAATTACACTATGTAACCAAAAAACATTATCATTTGGAATATTTCATTCATCGAGATCCGGGATGTGTGATTTAAGTGTTTCACTTAAATCACACTCTCTCTCCTTTGTTGTTGTAGTTGACTGGGAACCCGCAGGCGGGTCTTATCAATCAATCAATCAATCAGTTTTATTTATAAAGCCCAATATCACAAATCACGATTTGCCTCACAGGGCTTTACAGCATACGACATCCCTCTGTCCTTAGGACCCTCACAGCGGACAAGGAAAAACTCCCTTCAAACAGACGTGCAATAGATGTTGTACAGGACAGATCAACATAATAAATTTACCATAGTCCATATGACAAAAGAGAGACAGAGAGAGACAGATAGAATAATAATAATAATAATAATAATAATAATAATAATATGGCTATTGACGGCTATTGTGGTACAATATGTTGTAAGTATATATTAATATATGATAGTATATGTATGTGAATAATAACAGTAGAAGTATGACTAATAATAACAGCAGCAGTAGGAGGCATCAGGCAGGACCACAGCAGAAGCGCAGCCACGTCACGCTATCCAGGCACAGCTGCGATATGAGGTAACCTGCCAGACAGTGGAACACAAAGGCTCCGGAGAAGAAGCCGAGTTAGTGACATGCAGTAACGCTGAGGTAGCGAGATGCAGTAAGAGGACATGAATGTTAGCAAAGGAGGGACAGAGAAGGAGAGAAGGTGCTCGGTGTATTATAGGAGGTCTCCCGGCAGACTAGGCCTATGTCAGCCTAACTAGGGGCTGGTCCAAAACAAGCCTGAGCCAGCCCTAACTATAAGCTTTATCAAAAAGGAAAGTCTTAAGTCTAGTCGTAAATGTGGAGACGGTGTCTGCCACCCGGACCGAGACATAGCTCCGGTGTTACGGTTGTGCTCACCTTAGTGTGACTGACTCACAGCCAATGCACTAGTTGCACTAATCTCAACACAGCTTATGTCAGTTTCACATGCTGTGAATGGCACTGCCCTCATACTCCCATTTGTCCTATATGATGGCATAGATACACCCAATAGATGGCAATAGAGGGTGGAGTCAAAAGTTTTACACAACAGCAAATGAGGTGGAGGAGGTTGTTATATCGTATCTATAAATGGAGGCAGTATTTTAGATGGTGGCGGTCTATGTAGCCATTATTGCAACATATGGACAGAGAGTTCTTGTCACTATATTAACAATTCATTCACTTCCACCATTTTTTAAATTTCTTAGTCATATCTACCTTGAACTATGCTGCACTGCCTCTGCGCAGTGAAACGTGCACAAATACAGATGAAATGAACACAGATCACTAACAGAAGGCTCCGTCTGCATCTAACATTGAGCATAAATGAGCCCTTGAAGTTTGTGGTTAAACTCATGCTTGTGTACTTTGGTTCCACATTACGTGTATTAATCTACATACATAGTGTAAACTGTGGGCGGCTGTGTGTACTGGACTGTGACAGTTCGATATGAATAGGCTACACAAGCTGTTACAACCTTAGGCAAATTTTGGAAGCAATACAACTAAGTACAAAATCAATGGAAAGAACTGGCATAACACAAGTCACAACAAATGAGAATAATCTGTAACTGTGTGACTTTTTTTTTAAGTTAAAGATGCAAATTAGCATGTGCTAATGCAAAAATGTCATGTTACAGTTACAGTATGGAGTGCTACTAAGGGAGAGCAAGTGACTGAACCTGGATCAGTGCATTACCTCCAGACAATACCATGCCTGATAAGATCCAGCATAGGACAGAGAGGCTAACTGTGAGTGAATGACTGTTACGTCACTCAGTCAGTCAGTGAGAGTGTGACAGGATAGCTGTAAGTGAGTGATTGTGATGCAGTGCTATTTCAAAATCAGCATGCAGCAAGTCTTCTAATGTGCCCCCTATGTAAATGAATTTGTGCACATGTGTATGTGCAGTATGTGAGTGCGTGTGGAGTAAGTGCAGCATGTCCCTGTCAGAGCTGGCACAGAGGGTCTGTGGTGTAGGGAGGTGTGGATGGCTGAGACAGCCGGGTGTCTACAGGGCACCGGGGTGTGGCCCCGTCCTCATTGCTGCAGATTTATGGTCCTCAATAAGCATCTCCACACCGGCTGCCAAGACCCGAGTCAGCGGCTAATTAAAACCTTCACTGGAATCCCTGTGAAGTCGCAGACCCACCGATACTCTTGTCAGCAGCCAGTCGCATACCTCTCAACACCGCAAACACACACACTGTGTGTCCTGAAGGGAGGGGGCTATCTATATGTACTGTACATGCTCAGACATGGAATCACACACTCAGACATGCATTTTCCAACTGCAGACAAGCTCATAAGCAATGATGAATCAGAGTGGGTAGTACTGTCTATTTTATGTATACACACAATAAAATTTGCCAAATGTTCTTCAACATTCTATTCCCATCTGACCTCTTTAAAAGAAGCATGTCTACATAACCATCATATCCTAGTGGTTAATGTGATATCCTACGAAAATGCACACACTACAGTGCATATGACATTCTACAAATTGGCACCCCACAGGTGACATTACATCCTTAACCTCGGGGTCCAGATTTCTCCTTAGTCATTAGTTCACGGTATACTCAAACTGTGCTGGAAATTCACTGTACTTGATTGAAGTGTGTTTTTTTTTTTTTTTTACAAGCTTGACACATTTGTGAATCAATTATGGTCCATTCAGAAGGGATCCACAACCCCTTTTGACTGTGACCCGACAGTTGGTAACCACTGATCTACTTAAAAACTGCCTAATAAAAATAATTAAAGCAGTAGCATCAATAATTTTGGAAAAACTGCTACAGTCAACAGACATGCAAAGTGAGGGTCAAATGACAAAATGCCCAGAACACACCATCTGTGTGAGCAGCATGTGATGAACTGCTGCAGCTCTCATGTGTGCTGTGTCATTATTTTATTTATTTATTTATTCCTTTTGACCCCTCCCCGGGGCATAAGGGGCAGACAACAAAAAATAACATTAACAAATCAGGACAGGCGGCAGCCAATGCACAGCAAAATAAATAAAACAGAATTTGTGTACATACATACAAGTCAAAGCAAATCAAGAGAAACTATTCAAGATTTTCTTTAAAAGTTTCAACAAATTTGACAAGACCTTTACTTTTCTAGATGACATTAACTTTTGAAACTTATAAATATTTGGATTTGCTCTATAGAACTGTCCAACCAACTCTCTTCTCTCTTTATCAAAAAAAGAACACACAAGTATATAATGATATTCATCTCCTCGATTGCCAGTCAAACAAAGAGTAGATTTCCGGGGGACATTTTCACGATCATACCTGCGCTCAGAGATAGGTAACTTATGATTTCCACACCGAAACTTAGACAAACTCTTTCGGCAGGTCTTAACATAATCAGATAAGGTTCAAAAGTGAAATCAGTTTTAAACAATTTATAACTATCACATAAAGGGTTACTTTGTAATTTCTCATGCCATCTCTGTAGTTCCATATCAGATAATCTACGTTCAATCATTAATTTTAAATATTTAGGGTTCATCCGTCCAGCATCATGCCATAAGTACGATAAACCACAATCATCAAGAATATTTTTAACTTTGGAAATCCATTTACACTGAAAAATATTGTCATCATACAAAGTCTTGAAAACAATAAACACAGTCAAAGAGATTTTTGCTGTATTATGACTAATTAAATGTACCCAAAAGTTAATCATTTTCATGTTTACCTTTAAATCTAAACTATTTCGACCAAACTCTCCATAAATAATACAATTTGCTGTGCGTTTATTAACATTAAGTAAACGTTTCAAGAAAGATCTGTGAAGCATTTCGATTTGGTCAAGTTTATGAAATCCCCAGACTTCACTTCCATATAAAAGAATAGGCACTATAAGCTGGTCAAATAACTCACATTGTATATCAACAGGTAACTGTAATCTAGTAACTCTGTTTTCCAAGAAGAATAAAGCTCTTTTAGCTAGTTTAACTTGCTTAGCTATTGCTTTATCAAATCGTCCATTAAAATTAAATAACGTTCCAAGATAGTCATACTCAAAAGTAACTTCTAATTTATCTGAACCAAACTTAAATTCTGGGAGTATCCGTAATTTCCCCCTAAAGAAAATAACAACCTTTGTTTTGTCTGTGTTGACAGTTAAATACCAGTTTTTACAATAGGAAGCAACTGCATTTAATGCGGCCTATAATTCTGAAGGAGTCTCTGCCAGTACAATCGTGTCATCCGCGTAAAGCAGGACATATAATTTCAAATATATCCCTTTTTCACCATTCATCACATTGCGGCATTCAGTTGAAAAAAGTTCAAGTCCATTGTACCATTGACTCACATATTTTTCAAAGTCATTTAAATATAGTGCAAACAATAGTGGTGATAAATTATCCCCCTGACGCACTCCTACATTACATACAAATTGTTCAGATAAATCATAACCAGCTCTAACACAAGATTTGGCATTCTCATAAATATTATGTATTACATTTAATACTCTTCCGTTTATACCAAGTGCAACTAATTTAAACCATAGTGATGACCTATCTACCAAATCAAACGCTTTTTTATAATCAACAAAAGCACAATACAGTCTTTTTTTCTTATACAAGTACCATTCAACCAGTGAGTGAAGAACAAAAATATGGTCAAAGGTTGAAAAGCCTTTCCTAAACCCTGCCTGCTCTTCTCCAAGAATTCTTTCAGACTCTATATAAGCAGTTAGTCTGTAATTTATTACAGCCGTAAAAAGCTTACCAATACAACTAGGTAAAGTAATACCTCTAATTTTCAGGATCATCTACTGGTCCCTTGTTTTTGTATAATGGTTTTATCACTCCTAAACACCAGTCAGTGGGGACTATACCTGTTATCAGTACCAAATTAAAGAATTTTACTAAAATGTTCAGCATTTCCAAAGGGGAGTTCTTTATATATTCATTTATAACTTCATCAATACCATTTGCTTTTTTATTTTTTAATTTTTTTACCATTCGCTGTATTTCTTCCAAAGTAAACAAATCATTTATGTATTCATTTGTAGGAGAGGTGACTTGTCTGAGGTCAAATTGTTGGTCTTCTGGTGTACAATTATCACTCGATTTTTGGCTGAGTTTCTTAAAATATTCAGCAAAGGT
The DNA here is from genome assembly GCF_041903045.1 of Epinephelus lanceolatus. Classification (NCBI taxonomy): domain Eukaryota; kingdom Metazoa; phylum Chordata; class Actinopteri; order Perciformes; family Serranidae; genus Epinephelus; species Epinephelus lanceolatus. The sequence goes on from NC_135748.1 coordinate 3,395,953, forward strand.
TTCTATAGATACATTTCCTAATCTTCCAGATGGTTTACCTGCATTTAGAATAGACCAATATTCATTACTATTAGATTTCTTAAGTGTACGAAGTTTCCTATGTAAAGAATCATAGAACTGCCTTGAACATTTCCTTATGATGGATTTATACTTTCTAGCTATACATTTTATTTCAACTTTACATTGAGCAGAGCGGTTAAATTTAAATATATTCATGGATTTAAAATATTTTCTACGGGCCTCAACACATTCAGCATTAAACCAGGGTTTTCTCTTCTGTAGTTTTTTTGACGTTCTACCAAATTTGTACAGATCCTGACCATATGCCTTACATGAACCCAAACTTTTAGCAGGATCTACCATAATGTCACATATACCTTTACTAATGTTATTTATTTCAACCAGATTTGTATTGGAAATATTAATCGCATCAATCATTGAATCATACATTTTTATAACTTCTAAATCAAAGGATTCTTGGTATGTGGCTTTTAGCTCAGATTTCCATCGGTGTTTAAACATTAAATGGGTCATGTGTCTATAATCTTTTACAGGATCATAATAAACAGTATCTGTAAGAGTTTCACACTTATGAGTGCCCAAGTTATTAGCTCTTATAGTTAAACTAATAGGGCAGTGGACATCTGACAAACATTTGTCCCAAGGATCAACACAAAAATAGATAATCTGTGCTAACAAACAAGCTGACACTATGGCATAGTCAATAACACTGTTATCATTATAGTTAAAACAGGTGTAATGCCCAATGCCTTTATCAGACCCAAATCTTCCATTTACAATCTTCAGCTCTGAACTTTGACATAAGTCAATTAGGCTGTGACCGTTATCATTAGTCATTAAATCTTCACTGACCCTCTGTAGATCCATCAAAGAAAAATCATTTATGTCACTGTTTAAAAACATTTCACCATCAAAAGACAGCCCATTTCTAATATTCGTTCCTACGTCACCTACATTTAAAGAGTCACTCAGAGTACCAGTTCTTGAATTGAAATCACCCAACATCACTACTGGTAAACTGTATTTACTGTTCATAAATGAAATATCTTGGGAAACATTTCCAAAATAGTCCTTGTTGAAAAAAATAGATCCTTCATGTGGCACAAAAACTGTTCCCAAGATGAATTCAAACCCAAAAGCTGCTTTGGCCACTTTAGTCCACAGGATGGCATCAGAAGTAGTGTCTTTTATCTCTTGAACATAATTTGCAAACTCATTTTTAACTAATAGACATACCCCATGTATACCACCATGTTTACAACTTGATTTCTTCTTTTATAGCATGAAAGGAGTAAATCCATCACAGTCTGATTTACAGATATTATCTGTTTTGGTCTCTGTTAAACAAATAAAGTCATAGTCTTTAATGTATTCTATAAGAATCCCAAGTTGAAATTTAGCACGTAATCCACACACATTTAGTCCAAGGAATTTGATATCTGTCTCCTGTTTAGTCTTAAATCGACCGGAAGAATTTTTACAAGTTACATCCTTGATACAAGTTGCATGTAGTGAGGGGTCAGTGCTAGCCTTGGGGAAATCTACATAAATCCCGACACTTTGGGCTTTTTCTGCAGACCATCCCAGTTTGGACATTAGCTCATCACCGGAGTAGATGGTTTTCTTCACCTCTTGATCGTTGTCCTTAATGATGCAACAGATGTTACCGTCCATTGTCCAGGCTCTTTTAATCTCTGGATCCATCCTCACTTGTCTCAGGATCTTTCCTCTCAAAGACGTAAGGTCTTCCTCAATAAAGACTCTGTTTTTCCCATCAATACTCCTTAGACGTTTTTTGTTTCTCATAATTTGAAGTTTGGTTTCATACCTGACAAACTTGACAAAAATGTTTCTGCTGCGGTGTTGATCTTCAGCCTCGTGCACTCTTCCACGTTTCCCTGGCAGACGGTAGCTTACGCTGATGTCCTGCTCTTTCATCTCCACTCCCATCTCGGCTGCCAGATCAACTACTACTTTCTTTGTGTTCTCACCATTTGTTAACAGGATTCCTCTAATGATAATGTTTGTCTTGCGAGTAGTTTGCTCAACTTTGTCACATTCAAACTTCAATTTACTTATCTCAATCACAGCTTTGGTTGCTGCTTTCACAGCTGACTCTTGTCCTCTTCTGATCATGTCCATGTGTTTTCCCCACTCTTGGAGCAAGAGTTTAGTAGATTCATTTACAGCCGCCGTCACTACGGAACTTATTAACGGAGTCAGCGCATCTATAACTTTCGGGACGATTTCTTTAATTAAGTTGCCCACGCTCAGGTCCTTGCCAGCACCCTCCTTTGATGCTGACTGCCTTGTGTTGTGAGCGCCGCACGTAGTCGGCTTCTTCTTACACAATCCGTCAGCCAAAGCACTCATTCCGTCGGCAACTGCCTTGGTAACTGCATCAGCTATCGATTCTTGAATACTTTCATTGATATCGTCCGTATTTTCTTCGGTTTCTCCAAACTCTCTCAGAGCAGCGAACCTGCCGTCACTCGGTGCCGCCATCTTGGTCACATGCAGCAGGTAAGATGACACCTACCATCATTGTGGTGGTGCTAATGCAGAGCTGCATTTTACTGTAACTATTGTATTTCCACAATTAAAAGCCAGTACTCCAGTCAAAGTAAAATACAGACGGTATGGTCCATTGTCGGAAAAATACCATCTACTACATATTTCCAGCCATGTTACAGACAATGGCCGTGTTTCTTAAGAACGCTCTTATGCCTCCCGTGAAAGAAAAATGCATTTCCCATATCACTCTTAGCTTAAGAAGATCTTTCACTAAGAAGGAGTTGTAAGATCGAGCTGACCCACTCTTAACAGTCTTCTTAGCGACCAAACTCTCACAGATCCAGCCGTGTCAGGCAAATTAATATTACACTAAGCAAGGCAATGTTAAAACAGTGTGCACTGTATATATTTTAATTTATTTTATACTTCAGATTTATATTGTTTAGCATTAACAGAGCATTAGCATTGACAGAAAAGAACGAATTTCATTCTGCAGGGAAACGCGTATCCTTACTGTGCATATGACAATAAACACTTTGAATCTTGAATCTGTATGTTTTATGAAGACCCTGTGTGTGCTCAAAACTGTGGCACAAGTTACGCACCGAAAGCTGCTGGAAGAAAAATAATAATAATAAGAAGAAAAATAAGTAAGAGGAATAACAAGTATGTTCCTGTATGTGCTGTGCACATCAGGCACACAAATAAAATGAATCATCATGACTATCATTTATCATAATTTGTCCGCACATATCCCACATCTGCATGCACATATGAGATAGTTTACCACATCCAAAAAAATACGTCAGGGCACAACAGAAACACATCCACCCTCCAAACCTGTGACATTCAGATATCAGGCAACTAACAGGTGTAATTGAGCTCAGCTGGAACCTCATCAAGGGACGCTCCACCCGCTACTCTACATAAAGGCGTTGCCACCTCAAACATGTGATACCATGGCTGTTTTACAGCATATTCTCGCTGCTAACCAACAGCGTTGCCATGTGCGAAGCCAAACCATATATGTAAATGCATTTGTGTGTCAGCACTTCAGCCCACTCAACGTGCTGTCAGACTGGGCTGTCCAAATGAAGTTGCTGAGATGCAACGCCTCATCAACTAGTGTCTCCACACATCTGGAGGGCAACCTGGTGCAATTTCGCCCTCAGCCCGGAGGTGCAGTGCCTGGCTGCGCTGCGTTTTTACGCAGTGGGGAGCTTCCTGGAGGTGGTGGGAGACGATACCAGCCTCAGCAAGGCGTCTGTGTTTTTTGTTTGAATATAATACATTTCCTCATGATTCTCTTACCAAGACTACTTCTTATTTAGTTGTAGTCTTGTTTTCGTCTTGAAAATAGGTCATTAACAAATATTTATTGTCTTAGTTTTTCATTATATTATTAGAACACACATACACAGGAGCAGCAGGGAATTAGTACATTAGGTAGCAGCGCTGTGTGTGACTTATGCGCTGATTAAGTGGTGGGTGATCGATTGCTTTAGTTTCAGCACCGCGGTAGTGGCCAGCTGCTGTTAAGAGCTTCTTAAAGAGCGATCTTAAGAGCAACCCTAAGAAAGGCATTAAGAACGCATCTGGGAAACTCTCGTATCTTAGAGACCCTTCTTACCAAAGACATTCTTAACTGTGTTCTTAAGTCTTAAGATCGCTCTTAACTGGGAAACACGGCCACTGATAGTTGGTTGGACCACCACTTTGATCCACACTGAAATATCTAAACACCTAACTGATAGTTTGTCAAAGAATTTATACAGATAAGTTGCTTCAGAATGACTCCTACTGACTTTGGTGATTCAATGACTTTTCATCTCGTGCCCGTTGACATTTTTGGTTTCGACTGAAACATTAACATGTATTGGATGAGTAACCATGATATTTTGTACACACATGTATGTTCCTTTAATTTCATCATTCATTCATTAATTTTCCATAACTGTTATCCTGTTAGGGGTCGCAGAGGGGGCTTGAGCCTATCCCAGCTGACATTGGGTGAGAGGCAGTGGCTATCACAGGGCTGACACATAGAGACAGACCATTCATGCTCATATTCACACCTACAGTCAATTTAAAGTCACCAATTAACCTGCATGTCTTTGGACTGTGGGAGGAAGCTGGAGTACCCAAAGAAAACCCACGCTGACACACAGAGAGAACACGCAAACTCAGATGCCATCTAGCAGCATCATTAGATTTAAATTCAAATTTGTCCAATACTTTATGGTTTATGGTCAAATACATGCAGAACTCAATACATTCCTATGAGCATCAGATTTGTGTTTGCTGCTAATTAGTAAAATATTACCCTACAAACACGCTAAACTGAGACAATAAATCTGTACACACTGTACCTGCTGAATATCAGTGTTGTCTTTGTGAGCATGTTAGCATACTGATGTTAGCATTTAACGCAAAGCACCACTGTGTCTAAGTAGCGCCTCACTGAGCATAGCTGTTTTGTTTCATGTATTTAATTATTTTCAGTATATAGATCAATAGAGAAGTTTCACAGAGTGTGGTTTGGGGTGTGGGATGGTTTGGAAGTGGCATCATGTGACAAGGATCAGCTTGCAGCACATCTGGTTAGCCAAGTTACTTAGCACTGCAGCATCAGAAGGCACACTGGGATCTGCAGCAAGCTTTGAGCCTTTTAACTGGATGAAAGTGTTACAGTGTATTGGGGAGCTCACCTGAAGGCAAATACTGCTATCTCCCATGGAAAAGACCCAGAAGACTTGTCTGCAACATCTGTACAGCCTGTGTGTGTGTGTGTGTGTGTGTGTGTGTGTGTGTGTGTGTGTGTGAGGGAGACAAAGAGAGAGAGAGAGAGAGAGAGAGAGAGAGAGAGAGAGAGAGAAGGGAAGGCCACAGGGAAAATCAGTTGTAGCCTCCAACCACAAACCCTAGTGAGACTGCAGACCATCACTTTATACACATACACATACACACTGATAGTTCCACTTGGAGTGTCAGCCCAGCCCATTACATAACTGCTACCAGGGCTCTCTGTAAATTCCTCTAAGGCTGAACTGAAGCTTGTTCCCTCTGGGTTGACATTTGCTCCTCAAACTCACTACTGGTTGAGCAAACCTTTACCAAAAATGACTCAAATTAAGGTAAGGTGACCCTTACACACTAAAGGTAGGGAGTCATCACTCTATTTGTATCGTTTGTTTACCGTGCTGGTAAATCTGAATAAATTCTACTTTTTACAGGTTGACTGTGCGTACGTCTAATTCTTGTGAATGTGATATCTCAAAATGCCTTGAAGGAATTTCCTCAAATTTGGCACAGATGTCCATTGGACTCAAAGATAAACTGACTGCATTTTGGTGGTAAAAGGTCAAAGTGACCTCAAACAACACATTTCTGGCCATAACTCAAGAATTCCTTTGCTATTTATAAGAAAATTTCACACAAACGTCTAATAAGATAAAATAATGGAGTGATGACATTTTTTATTTAAAGGGTCAAAGGTTAGCTTCACTTTGATATAATGTTCTGCAAAAATACTTTTGCCAATTATTTCAGGCTATAAGTCAGGAACAGAAGGGAAGACATTTGGCCAGATGGTCAGCTGAAGATGTGTTTGAAGCATTGTTGTTTCAGTATTGGTAATGTTGTTGCAGTACAGAAGAGGATTAGGGCCACTGTTGAAAAAAAATAAATGAGTTCTGACTTTAATCTCAGAATTCTGACATTAAACTCAGAATTCTGACTTTTTTCTCAGAATTCTGACTTTAATCTCAGGGCAGCAGCGCAGAAGGCCCTATCTCCCATGGTCCTGAGTCTGGTTCTGGGTATGTGGAGGAGGTTTGAGTGAGTGGAGCGGAGGGTGCGTGTTGTGTTTTGTGGGTTGAGAAGTTCTTTGAGGTATGGGGGGGCATGTCCATGGATACATTGGTGTGTGAGGAGGGAAACCTTATACTCAATCCTGGTGGAGATGGGAAGCCAGTGAAGTGAGTAGAGGATGGGGGTGATGTGCTCATGTTTCTGCACTCTCATCAGGGTCCTTGCTGCAGAGTTTTGGATGTACTGAAGCCTCTGGTGGGATCTCTCCTAAAGGACCAGTGTCAGTGTCAGTTTGAGGTGTGGGATTTCAAACAGAACTGCCTCACCGATGAAACTTGCCAGTCTATTGGCATTATGTACATGACTGCAAGGTGAGTATGTTACGCTTTTACACTGCAACCAGGCCAAAAGAAGATGTCTGTTGATGCTGAAATTACCTTCAGTCCCCTTCATAATGTTGACGGAGACACAGACGACACGTTGATCTATGAGGGTTTTCTCATGCCCACTAGTCCACCTAATCCAGAGGATGTGATAACAATCACCATACATCATGCTAACACTTTACATGACATGATTACCGCTTTCTCTGATGCAGAGATATTGAACAAAGCAGTGAATGTGAAACGCATACTTCCAGACAACACTGAAGAGGCAGGAAGTGGATCCGGGGTCATGAGAGATGTTCTCAGCTGCTTCTGGCATGAATTCTATGAGCAATGCACACTTGGTACAATAGTTAAAGTGCCCTTCATTTGACATGATTTTCCTGCTGAAACATGGAAGGCAATTGGCAGAATCCTTTTAAAAGGTTACCAAGACTGTCAGTATTTACCAAACAAACTCGCACTCCCCTTCCTTGAGCAAGTGCTTTTTAACTGTGTGTACAGTGACCTGAAAGTGCATTTTCTACAGTTTGTAAGCAGGGAAGAACGTGACATTTTGATGCAAGCAATGAGTGATTTCTCCACGGTTGACTGCGATGACCTTGTTGAGATTCTTGACAGCTATGGATGCAGGAGGAGGATCACAGCTAAGACTCTTCCTACAATTCTTGATGAAATAGCACACAAAGAGCTTGTCCAAAAACCAATGTTCGTCACTGACTGCTGGAGAGAGATTACCCATCATCATCTCTTCCTCAGTCCAGAGGCATTGATCCAGTTCTTAACTGACCTGCAACCAACCTCAAAAAAGGTTTGTCAGCTGCTGAAATTTGCAAATGATTTGACTCCAAAACAAAAGGAAGTGAAAAATCATCTGAAAAGATTCATCAGAGAGCTAGATGAAATTAAACTGCAGAAATTTCTGCGGTTCTGCACCAGATCTGATCTTGTAATAACAGACAGCATCTATGTGGAATTTGAAGAAATGACAGAGTTCAGCAGAAGACCAATTGGTCACACATGCGGAAAGATCCTGCACATAGCTGAAAGCTATGACAACTTCCTGGATTTCCATTCAGAATTTAATGCAGTTCTTGAAAGCAATGTCTGGGTAATGGATATTGTTTAGATTCCAACAACCATTTCCAGAACAATCCTCAGGATTGCAGGAACCGAATTGCAAAGAATGGAGACGAACAAATATTTTGGACCTTTAATATGTGCACTTCAACATGCACTTCAGCACTGTCCCTAATAGAGAGATATATCCTCCAGCTGTGCAGGAGGAAGTCCAGTTTTGGCCACAAAAACTTGTAGTTTTATGTAGCCAAAACTTGTAGTTTTTGTAGTTTTGCCATTCAGTAGGTAATGATTCAGTAATCATTACCTACTCATTTTGATGTCTCACTTTACTTTAGGGTACACAAAAAAGGTAGGTAATGATTAAATAATAGTTAGTTCCTCATTAGTTCCTCAGTCTATTGTGGCTGAAATTTGATCATGAGTTACTGAGGAACTGACCATTAGTTAGTTCATCATTCATTCCAAATTTCCGGCTGATTGAGCACGTTGAATCGGCAGCGGAGCTCGTCGGTGAGAGAGATCCCTCTGACTGGCTGTTCAGGTGTTATATCCTCTTCCCTGTAGTGAGTGAATCTGCCTGTAGTGAAACCGGGGCTAACCGGTGCTTCCTCCTCAGGCTTCACTTCACTCAGCTGCCCGACAGATCCGCTGCTTCTTCACACTTCAACCTCAATAACAAACCGGAGCTAGCTGGGAGCGGCTAGCGGAGCATTAGCCGCAGCATGACCGGAGGGAAGCAGCCAGTTAGCCTCCGCTAGCTTCCCAGCTAACGTTAGCCCCGGCTCTCCGTTTGGATCCAACCGGAGCACCGAGCCTTGGTTTGTTATTCAGGTTAAAGTGGGAAGAAGCAGCGGGTTTGTCAGGCAGCTGAGTGAAGTTGAGTGAAGTGCAGCCTGCGGAGGAAACACCGGGAGCGTCTGGATGTAATAGTCCGTGGAGGTGCTGCGGTGCTTGGCTGCACAGATAGGAAACCCCTCGGCTGACAGGACGTATCACTCTATCACTCCGCACTAATTTGTTGATCTCATGCATTCAACGAACTTTCGGTTTCCCTTTTTGTGTTATTTCCTTTCACGCAGGCGCAGAACATATGTGCTACTTGGCCGTCCGATGTAGTCTTCTTTTTTTTTTTACCCACAACTTTATTTAAGACAGGAAGTTTACAGAATGCAGATCTTCAACATTACACATGTCATATATCACATATGCCAGGGGGGATAAGAGTTTACAAGAAAATATTAAAATGATCACAAATATTAATGGTTTTGATTGCCTTTTGATTAAGGGAAAATTTAATGGAATCGATGTAACGAAAGCAACAAAAGAAGGTTTTCTATGTGTAAACTTACATTTGTGAATGTTAAATCTTGCCAAAATCAAATCTTGCCAAAATCAATCAATCAATTTTATTTATAAAGCCCAATATCACAAATCACAATTTGCCTCACAGGGCTTTACAGCATACGACATCCCTCTGTCCTTATGACCCTTGCAGCGGATAAGGAAAAACTCCCCAAAAAAACACCCTTTAATGGGGAAAAAAAACGGTAGAAACCTCAGGAAGAGCAACTGAGGAGGGATCCCTCTTCCAGGACGGACAGACGTGCAATAGATGTCGTACAGAACAGATCAGCATAATAAATTAATAGTAATCCGCGTGACACACTGAGACAGAGAGACAGAGAGAGAGAGAGAGAGAGAGAGAGAGAGAGAGAGAGAGAGAGAGAGAGAGAGAGAGATGCAGGTAATGACAGTAGCTTACAACAACATTATTGAAAGTAATAATATTATAGTTATAGTTCTGGCTACTGTGGTACAATATGCTGAAAGTATGTATTAATATCTGGCAGTATACATGTGTGACAATAGTCATATGTGTATAATAACAGTAGAAGTATGACTAATGACTAATGATGGCAGCAGCAGCAGAAGGCATCTGGCAGGACCACGGCAGCAGCACAACCACACACGTCACGCTGTCCAGGCACCGCTGTGATATGAGTTAATCTGAGAGACAGTGGAGCACAAAGGCTCCTGGGAAGAAGCCGAGCTACTGACATCCAGAATGGCCGAGCCCTGATACAGGGCAAGCCTGAGCCAGCTCTAACTATAAGCTTTATCAAAGAGGAAAGTCTTAAGTCTAGTCTTAAATGTGGAGACGGTGTCTGCCTCCCGGACCGTAACAAGAAGATGATTCCACAGGAGAGGAGCCTGATAGCTGAAGGCTCTGGCTCCTGATCTACTTTTGGAGACTTTAGGGACCACGAGTAACCCTGCGTTCTCAGAGCGCAGTGTTCTGGTGGGATAATATGGCACTATGAGCTCTCTAAGATATGACGGAGCTTGACCATTTAGAGCTTTATAAGTTAACAGTAGGATTTTAAATTCAATTCTGGATTTTACAGGGAGCCAGCACAGAGAAGCTAAAACAGGAGAAATATGATCTCGTTTCTTAGTTCCTGTTAGTACACGTGCTGCTGCATTCTGAATTAGCTGGAGAGTTTTTAAGGACTTACTAGAGCTACCTAATAATAGAGAGTTACAGTAATCCAGCCTAGAGGTAACAAAAAGTAAGATGAGATTAATAATAAATCTTTCAATGGGTTTTGCCTTATTTCTTTTAAAGTCAAAAAGTCCAAACAGCACATCCCTCCAAAACAGCTTAAATTATTTTTTAATATTGTTCGCAATAAAATTTCAAATATCACTCCAGAGTCTTTTGACAATGGGGCAGTGCCAAAATAAATGAGTAACAGTTTAAAGCGTTGGGTGTAGTCTTTGTAGTGTGTTCAAATGCAACTGACACAGGGTGACGTGAGGTGACGTGAGGCGACGTGAGGCGACGTGAGGCGACGTAGACGACGCAACAGTTGGCTTTCGTTGCCGCTAGTTCTTTGATGTCAGTTTGGTGTCTGCACCTTGTACAGAATAACATGGATGATCATATTAATGTGTATGTGGTCTAAAAATAATTAATTAAACTCTTCGCAAGAATCCTGCTGTCTGTGATTTTATTTGTTAAGGAACTAATTGTAAAGATGATGATGAAGTAATGAAAGACTACTCATTATGTGTCACTTTACTTTAGGACATAAAAAGGTTAACTAATGGACGGGTTATTGAGTAATGATTCTGTACTGATGAAGTAACTAGTTCACTAATTATTAAGTCGTGATTAACTCCTCTATGAAATTTGATCATGAGTTAATGAAGAACTGACCATTAACTAATAGTTAGTTCCTTATTAGTTCCTCAGTAAATACTCCTCTGAAATTTGATCATGAGGTACTGAAGAACTGACCATTAACTAATAGTTAGTTCATCATTCGTTCCTCATTCGTTTCTCAGTAACTACTCTTATTTTGTGTAGCTTAGTTCCTCAGTAACTACTCATTCATTCCTCATTAGTTCCTCATTCGTTCCTCATTAGTTCCCCAGTAACTACTCTAATTTTGTGTAGCTTAGTTCCTCAGTAACTACTCATTTGTTCCTCATTAGTTCCTCATTCGTTCCTCATTAGTTCCTCAGTAACTACTCTAATTTTGTGTACCGTAGTTCCTCAGTAACTACTCATTAGTTCCTCATTAGTTCCTCAGTAACTACTCTAATTTTGTGTACCTTATTGTAAAGTGTTACCCTGAAGTGTTTTTATTAAACACTGATGCTGTTCTGATGTTTCTCAGATGCCATATTGCCCTAATAACACACATCTTGTTAACCAACCAATCTTACAGTATCTTGTGACACCAACCAGTTGAGTTATATATTGCCAAAATTAACTGTACATCTTTGCTTTTTTTTTGTGATTTCATATTGACTGAGCACTTTATCAGAGTCAGACTGGTTTCTCCCTCTGAACAGACCATGTCTTCTTCATATCCTCTTTAAAGTTCAGATACTTCTTAATGTCTGGTTGCTATATTCTAAAATTGCAAATATTTCTTTATTATTGAGAGAATTTCTGAAGCAGTGTTTGCTTAAGTCATTCAACTTAGGCATTACAAGTGAGAATCAAAACTGAGTCAGTCTCTGAATGCTGGACACATTTCTTATTAATTATTATTGCATAGGGACTATACAGTACGGTATAAAGTCTAATCATATTGGGTTCTTATATGACACACCTTGTGGATAGTCATCCTTTTGACAAATTTTCATGTTCTCAGATGTAGGGTTGAACTTCATTCAACACCAGAAAGAATTTCCTTGTTACTGAAAGCAAGTCTGGAGTATAGCTGTGTGCCTGCCTGCCTTAAACTTAGCATCTGAATTCTACTCTGTTTATGGATGACCCATGAGATATTCTGTGATACCACAAACCCTTGCTGAATTGCCAGTGTTATCTGTTTCGTGTTCATGGTCTTTCACATTAGGTCACTGATGTTATAATAAAGAAGCTATATGAGACCATCTAAATCCAAGCATACCTTTCCTTATTTTTCCATCAAAATGTACTAGTATGCTTTACATGTGGCATGCATTATGTAGAATGTTTTATGCAGGGACTGTTTTTAGCTCCTGAGCATTGCTGTAGCTAAGATGTCTTATAAAGGCTCTTTAACATTAAAAATGTTACTTTTTGTAATACTGAAACATTAGTTTAAAAAGTAGAGTCATTCTAGTGCTTGTTGTAGACCCCCCTATATGGTTGAGATTTAACCATGTTATTGGTGTAACAAAGAAAAATGTTTATTATCATAAAGTTTTATTGTAAATAAAATGTTACTTCTTCTACCACAGTTGTTGTTTTTTTAACAGGGCTGTGACATTATGTGGCACCCTGGATTATGCATTGGTATTATTTATGTTATTAACTGGGCCACCCCCTTAATTTTTCTGATTATTATTTCATTGCTTGTGGAGACACTCACCTGATTTCGGGCTGTCGTAGTATAGTTGCTACTTTTCGCCAATAGATGGCAGTAGCCGCCTGGTAATGTGACTGTTGCAGTTTGCCTTGTTGTCATGGCTTTATTGGTACATTTTGACAAGAAAACTCATAGGTTGTGTTTACACATATCAAGTTTATTAAAATCATCTATCTTGTATAAAGCACAAGAAAATAATAATCAATATAAGGCAAGTACTTTCACATTATGTGACTGGGATAAACTTCATGTTTTTATTTAGATGTGTTCCATTTTTCAAATTATTTGCAGCATTTCCTCTCTTAACATGATGTACAGATCAGCCGCAGCAAGTGGATCTGCAGGAACATCCCACCCATTCTCCTCCATCAGGAGACAACACAGTTCAAAAACGGTTTCATCACACGGAAACTCGCCTTTGGGGGTGCACTCTTCCATACACACAGTGACCTCCTCCATGGAAACAGGTTTAAGTCTATCCTCAGCATTGTGCAGCTCTGGGAAAGAATACATCACAACTGGCCGACCCGATGCCACGTGACCACTTGATTTTGTGTGAATTCCAGGTGCTTACAACTTCGTCAAGTTCATCCTGCATAGAAAGAAGCACAGTACATACAGAAATGTGAAACACCGGGCACCTTCTCTCTCTCTCTCTCTCTCTCTCTCTCTCTCGTCCTATTACTGCATCTTGCTAACTCGGCCATTCTGGATGTCACTAACTCGGCTTCTTCTCCAGAGCCTTTGTGCTCCACTGTCTCTCAGGTTAACTTGTATCACAGCGGTGCCTGGAGAGTGTGACGTGTGTGGTTGTGCTGCTGCCATGGTCCTGCCAGATGCCTCCTGCTGCTTACTTTCATTAATGTTGTTGTAAGCTACTGTCATTACCGTCTGTCCTGCATCTCTCTCTGTCTCTGTCTCTCTCTCTCTGTCTTTCTGTCTTATTGTGTCATACGGATTACTGTTAATTTATCATGCTGATCTGTTCTGTACGACATCTATTGCACGTCTGTCCGTCCTGGAAGAGGGATCCCTCCTCAGTTGCTCTTTCTGAGCTTTCTACCATTTTTAGTGAGGGTCCTAAGGACAGAGGGATGCTGTAAAGCCCTGTAAGGCAAATTATGATTTGTGATATTGGGCTTTATAAATAAAATTGATTGATTGATTGATTGAAATAGGTTTTGCAACACTTAACTGTTGCCTGTCTATACTGAGGCCTAGGTTGCTGTGTTGTATTGTATATGGAGGAGTAGAAAATGCCAAAATCAAAAATAAATAATTAAATGAATAATTACAAACAACAACAACAACTACTACAATTCCAATGCAACCTACAGCAACTTCATTTCAGAGGTTGAGGAAAGATTTTTACCTGAACAAGATTCATGAAACAGAACTGGATTAGACATTTGTCCAAAAAGTCTCCTGTGAAATGACCATCATCCTGGAAAGTTTGAAATAAGTTCATCCAGAACTGCGCACTCTGTTTGCAAAGGGTACCCCACCATCCTTCAATGCGCTGGTTTGCTGTGCTTCTTCCATAAAGGAAACTCTTTTCTCCTGCAAAACTGTCTGGATGGTTTCTCCGCAAAAACATCTGCATTTCTTGTATGCAAACATTTTCTGTTCCCCTGTCTGCACGAATCCTCTCTGGACATCCACCAATGCTTGACACCGTTCTGATAAAGTAACTTGCAACTACTCTGGGATCACTGTTTGTGGTATAGGCCTCCATCCATAACACATGGCGGCTGAAACCATCTATGCAGCCATTGATGGCAATGCCATAGGATTTTAGCTTGTCATAGCCATCCATGTGCCAAAGTGCATTTGGCCCTCTGCAGCTGTACTGACGTCTTCTCAAGCGCCGTGCTCTTCTCAATTCTACACCTTGTGGTCTTATGGTGTCTTGTGACACAACAAATCCTCGCTGAACTGCTCAAAGGTGTAGCCAGCGATAACCTTGCATCTGTCCATTGGTCATAACCTCATGTTGGACAAAAGCCAGCACTTCTTCCATGTCAGACTGGTTCTTCCTCCTGAACAGACCAAGTCTTCTACAAACTCTCTTTAAAGTTCTGACACTCATCACTGTCTGGTTGTAATGTGCTAAAATTGCAAGTATTTCCTTGTTACTGAAAGAAAGTCTGAAGTACAGTTTGATTAGGTCCTCCAAATCAGGCACTGCAGGCATTGTTGTGAAAAGGAAGCTTGAAGGGATCTATCGTTCTGCATCATCCATGAGTACGATGACATTGTGGTCGATCTGCACAGAGGAGGACATAAAATAAGAGAAAATGATTTTTTTCAGTGTGCACATGCATAAATGTTGAAGTGACTGTTCTGTTTTTTGTTGTTTTTTTAACTGAGGTTGTAAGAGATACTAAGTATCTCTTACAACCTGCATGTAATATGTACAAACTTGCATGTAACTTGTACATATTACATGCATATTACATGCTCTCACTGTGAGACAGATTCCAGAGATGTTGCCTGCGATCATCTAGTTTACTGTATTCTGGACCCTTTCCATGCACATAGGAAAAGCCTTTGTGGTGACTTAAGTGAAACGAGTGCTACTAAGCATCTCTCAGACTTGAAAGAATGGGATGAATAGAGCTAAGTTAAATGGCTAAATGATTTTAAATACATCTAACCCTTGTAAGCACTGTGCTGTTTATGGTTCAAGCAACAAATTAACAGGCTAACTGATCCTAGGGAGTGCAATGCCTGCATATGGATTTACATAAACATGAAGTCATGTAATGTCTTCTGATCATTCCTTTTGTTGCTTGATCTAAGTCCTAATTAGGGACCTCGGCTGAAAGGCGAGGACCCTATTGTTCTTGTAGCGTTTATTATTATTATTATTATTAGGGACCGAGCCCTAAGGCAGAGGACTGCTCACAGAGCAGTCCTCGCCTTTGGCGAGGACCCTATTGTTTTTGCTCCATTTATTATTATTAGGGACCGAGCCCTAAGGCAGAGGACTGCTCACAGAGCAGTCCTCGCCCCTCGCCCTTGACCCTATTGTTTTTGTTCCGTTTATTATTATTATTCTTTCTCCCGCCGCCTCTTTGAACTGGAATTTGACCCCCTAAACATGCTCAAAAACTCACCAAAATTGGCACGCACATCAGAACCGGTGAAAAATTTTAGAAAATCATGACATTAACCCCTAAAGTGCCAAAATGGGCTCTCTAGCGCCACCTAGGCACACAAAAATGGCCGCCACGGCCTGTAGGAACGTCGTAGAAACATGAAACCAAAAGTGGCGTGTTCGTCTCATGAAGACCTAAAAATCACGCGCTGACATCCCTGACCTAAATCCAACAGGAAGTGAGATATTTGCCCTTTCAAAGTAAGATTTTGCCTTAAAACTGCCTTTCCTAAAAAATCTTCTTCTCATACACCGCTTATCCAATCGGCTTCAAACTTGCACACATGACAGATCAACTCGTTCTAATCAAAAGTTATTCGTAACTTTTTCATTACTCGCTTAGTTTGGATTTTATGGGCTCCATAAGGTGAGATGTCAGAAAAATGTCCTGGCGATCTTCGAAAGCTGTCCCATAGGAAATGAATGGCAGCAGGGGGGAGAAAGACACCAATCTTAGGGCTTTTTCTAGCATTCACAGCGTCTCCATACTTTGTGCTACAGACTCCATTCCAACTCTCAAATGTTGCCACAGGTCTCATCTATTCACTCATGTTTTCATCTTTTTCATATCTTTTACCATGAGCAAAAGTGGAGAAATTCTCAGTTTACAATGGGTGTGTATTGCACGGAATGCTGTGAGCTAGAGTGGAGAGGGCTCTAAAAATCGTCTAAAACTTTTGTCTTTAACTCGCTGCCATGGCCACAATTTTCACTGTACAGACACAATTTATACCACAAAACGTAGGAAAATTTGTCCAGCTCACAGATATGTTGACATGGAATCTCTCACACGTACACATTTTTGCTGAGTGGCTCCAAAGCGAAGGGAGTGCTGATTTTTTTCCCATTCACTCCCATGTAAACTCTGAGGAGAAATTTCTGGAAACAGCTGGGGTGCAACACATTTTAAACTCGCTCCCCTGACCACATTTTTGACTCGAGAAATATAAAACGCGACATGTGCGTTCACGAGACGTGGCTGTCTCTCAAAATCACTTTATTTTCTTGCTCGGACCAACGGTTTGGGTATGCGAAGCATTTGTTCGAGGAGTTAAATCCCTTTATAAACAGCCTTTGGTGATCTGCTTTCCTGACGTGTCTGTGTCTGCCACAGGTGCGGGCAAGTCATTAATCGCCATGACAACGGCTGCACACACAGACACAGCCACACACATACACACAAACAGACAAAGACACACACACACAAACACACACAGGCTTGTGTCTGTCCGAGTGAAGCCATTGTTATGCTAATTAATGACCATGTAATTAGGTGACAGCACAGGCACTTCAAGCTCAGTTTGACTAATGACTAATGATAACAGAATCAGCAGGAGGCATTTGACACCACAGCAGCAACACAACTTCACACGCTACACTATCCAGGCACCGCTGTGATAGAAGTTAACCTGCGAGACAGTGGAGCACAAAGGCTCTAACGGCCGAGTTAGTGACATGCAGAGAGAGAGAGAGAAGGGAGAGAGAGGAGAGAGGGGGGAGAAAGAGAGACAGAGAGAGAGAGGGGGGACAGGGAGTGGAGTGAGTGTGTGTGTGTGTGTGTGTGTGTGTGTGTGTGTGTGTGTGTGTGTGTGTGTGTGTGCACGCGTGTAATTGTATCGCTAAAAATTGCAAATTATGAGCTGCAGGTTGCTTTAAGGTTACATTATTTTTTTTCTCCATGTCTCTCTCTCTCTCTCTCTCCCTGTCTTTCTCAATCTCTCCCTGTCTTTCTCTCTCATACATACACCCACAATGAATATTTGGTATGTATTAGTTAAAAATCAAAAAAAATATTAATATTTTTATGGTTGTTTTTCAACAAAGACAAAAAAAGTCCTGAAGGGGAACAGTGTCTATTTTTATTGAAAAATAGAAACTGCCCCCAAAAATGATAATGCATCAAAATTGGTGTTGTTATTTATCATTCACATATCACAGACTGTGATAAATAAAATAAAAAAATCCATCCAACATTTATTATATAGTTAAGCTTAATTCATGTTTTTTTTCCATTAAAGTAACAGTTACTTCATGTAAATAAAATGGCAAATAAATTGTGAAAATCCTCAAAAGGAATGAATATTTGATACGCATAATCTGAGTACAAGTTGGTTAAAAGATTTAAGCAAAAAAATGTAGACACATATATTAATATTTAATATTTTTTAGTTTAATATAATTTTTTTATAAGGGGGCCCGCAAGGTTAAAAATGCAGGGTTCTTATGAAGGTGGTGTGAGCTTATATTTTGAAAGTTGTAGACATAAGCCATGTGACCTAATGAAACTTTGACATGTGTGATGATCAAACAACACATCCATATTCATTTGAAATCATGTGACCTAGTGAAAGCTTGAGTGATGTGTACTGGCTGCTGTGATGATCTGAGTGCAGCAAACAGACACAAATATATACTAGTTAATGTCAGTGGAGAAACTGAGCAGGACTACATGTATTCCAATTCTTAATGAGTTAAAAGACTTTAACCAGGACATCTTGTATTTACAGGTTTTTGGTATCATGCATTTCTTTCAAAGTTTTAGGAATGACTTTGGTAAATGTTATACTGTCATCTCTGTGTGAGCACACACACACAGACACACTTCACTCTGACACACATGCTGTCAGAGCTTTTGTTATGCTAATTAAGGACTGCATGCAGCTCACACAGACAGCAGAATGAGTTGAAAGTTTCTCAAACTAGTCCTTTTAGCTCCCAAACCGTGGGTCCCATCTTCAATCTGAAAGCATCACCAGATAGATAAACTTGTTCTGAACGCACAAATATAAAGCTTGTATGTCTATGGACTGAAAAATGTCACCTTAATCACAAGTTTACAGTGTGTTGGCCCTCATCTTTTCTTACAGAGATCATCATGAGGAGTTGTGTCCTGCACCTTCTAACGCTTCTAAAATCCAAACCGTTCAAGTTATGACAAAGTCCTTCACAAGTAATGTTCACCAAGGGTAGAGCTGTAATGTGTGCAAGTTTGAAGCAGTTATGATAAACGGTGTAGGAGCAAATAATTTTTGATCGACAGAATTTGTGAAAAACGCCATCTTACATTCAAAGACCGACAGCGCACTTCCTGTTGGAGTTAGGTCAGGGGTTGTAGTGCGACATTTGTAGATCTTTATGAGACGAACGAGTCAGTTTTGGTTTGGTCTTTCTAAGTGGTTCCTACCCGTCGCACCGGGCATTTTAGTGTGTCTAGGTGGCACAACAAATCGTCAGGAGGTTTTGGAGTACATCACCTGTAAGAAAAAGTTACGCACAATAATTGATAAGGACACGTTGAACAATAATGTGTGCGAGTTTGAAGCCGATACGATAAACGGTGTAGGACTAGTTGATTTTTTAAGGAATTTTTTTTTTGAGGAAAACTTATTTTGAAAGGGAAATACCTCACTTCCTGTTGGATTTAGGTCATGGCTGCGAGCGCGTGATTTGTAGGTCTTGATGAAACGAACAAGGCTGTTTTGGTTTGATCTTCCTACGACGTTCCTACTGGCTGCAGCGGCCATTTTTGTGTTTCTAGGTGGAACTAGAGAGCCCACTTTCGCACTTTTCAGATTAATTTTGTCATTTTATAAAATTTTTCGCCAGTCCTGACATGCGTGCCAATTTTGGTGAGTTTTTGAGCATGTTTAGGGGGTCAAATTCCAGTTTAAAGTCGCGTACGCTGAAAGAAAGAAACAAAGAATAATAATAATTAAAGCTGCAAGCAGCGTTTGGCGGGACCTCGCACTCGCGCCCGTTTCGGGCCCCAGCTTATGTTGTTACTGTGAATTATTTAGAAATATCAAACATGTTGCCACAAACATCAGAAAATCCTTACAGAGCTAAACGTTTTGATGTTTGAATGCTTTCTGTAGCTGTAGGTATGGATAAGTGATGTCACGATATGCAAATTAGATGAGTGAATTTATTCCCATCAGATTCCTCGTCCTTTATTTTGAGGAAGAGACAACAAAAACAACACAAAACAAAATAAATTTACTATGTAAATATGTTCAAAATATTGTTTTACTGAGATGTATGAAAGACATCATGTTTCTGTGAGTTTGTGTATGACAGCGGTTGCCATGGTGATGAAGTAGGTGCACCTGGGAGAAGAGCAGAGAGAGACAGACAGAACACAGAGAGAGACCTGTTGTAGTGGAGATTTAACTCCTCGAACAAGTTCTTCCCATTCCCAAACCGTTGGTCCAATCATGAAAAAAATGTGATGATGAGAGAGATAAAGTTATACAGAAGATCTGTTTAGCAGCAGTTGAACTGGTATGTGTGCGTCTTTAAAGCCGACACAATAAACGGTGTAGGAGGAGATGTGTTTTTTTTAAGAGCACGTTTGAGGGGAAATCTTACTTTGAAAGGGCAAATAGCTCACTTCCTGTTGGATTTAGGTCATGGGTGTTAGCGTGTTATTTGTAGGTCGAACACTCCAGTTTTGGTTTGATCTTGATACAACATTCCTACGGGCTGCAGTGGCCAGTTTAGTGCACCTATGTGGCGCTAGAGAGCCCATTTTGGCACTGTAGGGGTTAATAATGTGTGTGTTCTGTTTCAAATGAAGTTTCTGCTGCTGTAATCTGTCCTTTAAAGATTGTGAGACACACAGACCAGAGAACCCTGTGTGTGTGTGTGTGTGTGTGTGTGTGTCATACCTCTATTCTTATTATGCACATATGATTATTGTCACATATGTATACTATCAGATATTAATTCAACATACATTCAGGCTGATTCGCGATGTCTATGTGAGCTGGGGGACGACGGCGAGGGGCCGAGGTCCCTCCCAACGCTGCTTGCAGCTTTAATTGTGTTTATTGTGTTAACTTTTCCTTTGGTTGAATCATTCTGTTACTGCTGCAATGTCTTAATGTAGCTAATGTTAGCACTGCCCAATTTACCTAGGCTGCTGCTCTTCAGTAGCTACAGTAGCCTACAGCAGGATGTTTGTGATTCTGATATTATAAACAATTTGCACAGTAGATCAATTCTGGACTTGGAGTGTAAATAAAAAGTATAAAAGGCCCCCTGTCTGTCTGCCTGCTATTAGAATTGTAGCTACAAGGTTAGCCTACATTACCAACATTGTCCTGCTGTTCTAATCCCTTTCAGACAGCTGAGGAGGTTGGTATTCTTGGGGCGATCAGGGAAAACTGCCTATGGCTAAATTACTTGCGGTAACATAGTTCTGTGAGAGGGGATGCTGCAGACGGCATCGACCGGTGAAAAGAACCACTGCCCGGTGTAGACCGGTGTAACATTAACTGCGGCTCCACACCTCTCACTCGGTAGTTGCTGCCACAAAAGCGGGCAGCGGGCAGCGAGCAGCGTTCCTCACGGCGGCACATCACAAAATTATTGTAACAAAATGACAAAAATTGGGATGGACTCGTGGATATTGTCCGGTAGACCAACCATTTAAGCTAACACATGTGCTACGAGTTAACGAGCTTCTGACAACATATTTCTTTGTTTTTACAAACACCAAGCACCAAACCAACACATATCTTCTTCACTCACCTTCTGCTCTTCCATGAGTGAAATGACTTCCTCAGGGACCTCTCGAACACGCAAAAACTCACTGAGGTCCGACATTTTCGGTTTGCGTGTGGCTCTCCTCTCCTCTCCTCCACTCTAGTGCGCCACCGAAGTTGGTTCCCTACAGGCACCCATACTTCTGACTTTAAACTCAGAATTCTGAGTTTAATGTCAGAATTCTGAGATTAAAGTCAGAATTCTGAGAAAAAAGTCAGAATTCTGAGATTAAAGTCAGAACTCACTTTTTTTTCCCAAAGTGGCCCTAATCCTCTTCGGTATTGCAGCAACATCCATATTCAAAGCATTTTATACTGTCATGGCTACATATGTGTCTGGACAGACATGGATGTAAATTGAAACTTGACTGGCTGGTGGAGGCATATAACAGTGAGGAGGTAATTCTACTTTTAATTTTTAAACTTGTAGTCCCAACCGATGTTGACTTCAGTGACATCACTTGAGAACTTTTAACAGACCATATACTCCTTTTCCCCCGACATATACAGTAGTACTCCACAACACCTTTTATCTGACTTTTGCCTTCAGTTTGTTTTTGGATCCAACACCTCAATTGGATGTTTTTTGGATGTACATTTTGTAAACCGAATGACCTTAACCATAGGATCCATAAAACAGATTTATTTTCAGCAATTTCAGTTGTTTTGGAAGTCACAGATGAATGATGCGGTACTGCTGATAGGAGTGACAGACCAGAAAACACTTCTGCGTATTAATTATAGCCTGTTACAGAGAGTGTTCCCACCTCAAAGTATGAACCCTGGCCCATTGGTTGTTTGGGTGGAGAAATGTGTCTCTGTCTCTATATATTACAGAACAGTGAGTCCGGAGAGAATCCTTTAACCTTAACTATCTATGTTGGATTCCGCTTAGAAGCTAAACTGATGGAAAAACTTGGATGTCACATTATTATTTTATATTCTGCCATTTATCTATGGGGTGCCGTTTGTAAAGTGGCTCACTCTGAAAATAACATCAACATTTTGCCACATTTAGCTTCAAACAATGTTTAAAAAAGTGTTGTGAATTTTTTAACGTCACCTTTTACCACATTTACAGCAATATTTGTTAACTTAGAAATATATTAAATACTTAAATCTAAATATTAAATGTGGCACCTAAATGTTAAATGTTAAATCTAAATATTAAATCTAAATCTAAATGTTAAATCTAAACGCTAAATATAAATATAAATCTAAATCTAAATGTTAAATGTTAAATCTAAATGTTCTGGGTGAAACTAAATATTTAGCTAATATGCAAATTCATACTGCCGGTCACCGGAAGTACCAAAATAACAGCTCGAGATGGTCAGACTGTGTTTATAGAATCAAATAACAAATTAAAACCAACTTATCGGGGGAAATGGACACTTGAACATACATTAGCGTGATAATAACTACCTAAAATAACAAGAAACGTTTTTGGGGAAATTTTATTTGATGTGTACTTTGAGTTGTTAGTGTCCCTTCGGAGGGAATCACCTTCCCAAATACTTCCGGGTAGAAAACCAGCGGAGTTTAGCTACGTATATATATGCATATCTCATGTTTTTCACATCACTATATCACCGTTTAGACTAATCTGGTGTTTGTAAAGTCTATAAACACAATGATTGAACAAACATTACTATCACGTTCTGAAATTAATAACATGGTTATCATAGATTAGCGGGGCTAACCGTTAGCTGTTAGCCCCCTGTCTGTAATGACTAATTAACTCTAAACGGTCCGTGAAAAAAAAAAATTTTTCCAGCGGATGTCTTAGTTACAACATGATTGAGCTAACTGGAGTAGTTTCATGTTGTATCCGACAACGGGAGGCTTTTTACAGATGACGTCCTGATGTTAGCTTTGCTGCTGCTGCAGCCACTGATGCTTTCTAGACATCGTGATTTACCAAAACTGAATAAATACCACACATCGCAACACAAAACTGCTTTGCTAGCTCAGTCATGTTGTAACTAAGACATCCGCTGGAAAAAAGTATTTTTTTCACGGACCGTTTAAGAGTTAATGAGTCATTACAGACACTGCTAATGGTGCTAAGAGCTAACGGTTGTTAGCTTAGCTTAGGTTGTTAGTCCCTCTGAAGGGACACTAACAACTCAAAGTACACGTCTAATAAAATTTCTCCAAACATGTTTCTTGTTATTTTAGATAGTTACTATCACGCTAATGTGTGTTCAAGTGTTCATTTCCCCCGATAAGTTGGTTTTAATTCGTTATTTGATTCTATAATCACAGTCTGACCATCTCAAGCTTTTATTTTGGTACTTCCGGTGACTGGCAGTGTGAATTTGCATATTAGCTAAATATTTAGTTTCACCCAGAGCATTTAGATTTAACATTTAACATTTAGCATTTAGATTTAACATTTAGATTTAGATTTAATATTTAGATTTAATATTTAGATTTATATTTAGCATTTAGATTTAACATTTAGATTTAGATTTAGCATTTAGATTTAATATTTAGATTTAGATTTAGCATTTAGATTTAACATTTAGATTTAGATTTAATATTTAGATTTAACATTTCACATTTAGGTGCCACATTTAATATTTAGATTTAACTATTTAATATATTTCTAAGTTAACAAATATTGCTGTAAATGTGGTAAAAGGTGATGTTAAAAAATTTTTAAACATTGTTTGAAGCTAAATGTGGCAAAATGTTGATGTTATTTTCAGTGTGAAACACTTTACAAACGGCACCCCATACAGTGGTGGAAAAAAGTTTTCGGACACCCTTAAAATTTTACACAATCTCAAATATTATCATGAAATATTTGTGGAAAAATCTTTTTTGTGTTTCAAAAGGTGTGGCTGCATTAGACAGATACAAACAAATACAAATTATATTTTTTTGTTTATTGTTTACAAGAAAAACTAACAAAACTAAATTCTTGACAGTTTCAATATGTCAGTTCTCAACATTGTCGGTATCAAAGTCAACAAATAACAGAGAATGTGTTCAAAACTGAACAAAAAATAAATAAACCATCACATCATCAAATTAATATTTAGTAGTCTTGCCATTGGCACGTAGTAGAGCTCTAATCCTGGCTGGCATGTTCCCCACGAGCCTTTCACACTGTTGAGGGGTAATCTTGTCCCATTCTTCTTGAATTACTGCTTTTAATTCTTCTAAATTCTTTGGTTTATGCTTTGAAACAGACCTTTTGATAATCCACCACAGATTTTCAATGGGGCTCATGTCCGGGGATTGAGCTGGCCACTCTAAGACCTGGATACTGTGCTCCTGCAGCCAAGTTCTACTGGCCTTGGATGTGTGGCAAGGGGCATTATCTTGTTGAAACATCCAGTTTTTACCTCGACGGAACAGTGCACGCGCAGAAGGGAGCATGTGGGTTTCGAGAATGGTACAGTACTTGGTAGAGTTCAATGTGCCATCACAGACAGTGAGATGACCAACACCAGCAGCACTCATGCATCCCCAAACCATGATACTGCCTCCACCATGCTTGACAGTAGGTACTGTACATACTGGAGATAATGCTTCACCTGGCCTTCTGCGTACCCTCACATTAGTAGGAGGAAGATAAAGCTGGAAACTGGACTCATCTGACCACAAAATCTTCTTCCAATTCCTGGCTGTCCAGTTCTTGTGTACCTGGGCTCAACGACGCCGGGCTAACCTCTGTCTCTCATTGATCAGGGGCTTCTTGATAGCCTTGTAGGACCTTAAGCCATGATCTAAAAGTCGGCCATGTACAGTGCGGGTGGAACACTGGACACCAGTTTGGTTTGACCACTGCTGCTGAAGCTCCTGTGATGTCATTCGGCGGTTTTGCCTGCACATACGGATCAGGATGCGGTCATTTCTTGCTGAAGAAACCCTTGGACGCCCAGATCTTGGTTTGTCTTCCAAGCTGTTGGTTCGTCTGTATTTCTGCAGAGTGTATCCAACTGCTGAAGGACTGCATCTGCACTTCCTGGCTATCTGGCGGCAGCTGTACCCTTCCTGGCTGAGAATATTTATCTTCAGGCGTGTTTCCTGCATTAGGTTCCTTGTTTTAGCCATTTTTGTGTCTGAAGAACTTTCAAATGTGCTGGTCTTATGTAGACGCGAAGCTTGGCAACAAAAATTGTGTCTTTTAATAAAAAGAACGACCTTCATCACTGGTACCAAAATGACCCAATACTCAAAATTTCTTATGTATTTTTATGGAACCAATCAATTTTAAGTTTTAATGGCTTTTTTAGGATTTATTTAGTATTTTGGCTGTGACTGTACTAAAAGAAATTGCACTTGAAGACCTAAGAGTGATTCTTAATGCAATATTTCACAAATGCATGGGGTGTCCAAAAACTTTTTTCCACCACTGTATTCATCCACATGAATTTGAAGAAAAATACACCATGACTGAATGTTAAAAGAGATTAATGACACACATTTTGGCATAAAGCTGTATTTGCTCAAACTGTACAGACCTACTAAAGTAGTAACACTGTATTGTGGACAGAAATGTGGATAATAGATTTTACAAAGATGGATGATAACAACTAAACCTGTGAGTGCCCTGTCTTTTGCATGAACAACCTGGCCTTATCAAGAGATTTCTCCAGATTACAAGGTGTGGTTTTGACAGTTTTCTTTTGTTTCCACACATCTCTTTCCAGTGATGAATCTTAGCTCAGATGTGCTTCCTTGATTCCTTAAGACAGGATTGAAGATGAAGGAAGATATCCCTTACCCGTTTTCTTTTTTCTTCCTTTCTTCTGACAAGCAGCGAGCAACAAACAACACAATAAAGAGGAGTGAATGAGTTGTGAAAAAAAGCAAACAACATAACTAGAAACTGAAGTGTAAATGAGGATGAGGTATCAGGGTTCATGAGAGGAGGATGTGTGTGTCTGTGTATCCAGATTCCTCCGTGTGTGTGTGTGTGTCACCGATACAAATACATGCAGTGTTCAGGTCTTTCACAGACTGACAGAGGTGAGGAGGCCAAGTGCTCACACAGTTTTGAATGCAGCAAGTCCCAACATGTTCTCATCCCAAGTTGTCACATATTGCTGCTTTGTCAGTGTCCTTTCACATCTACATATGAAACGTTAGATATCCTCCTGCCTCTGCTGTTAATCTTCCAGACCACCGCAACCACTGCCAGGATGTCAAAAACAGTACGCGGTTAGGTTTAAGCAACAAAATCACGTGGTTAGATTTAGCCAACAAAAGCATGTGGTTAGGTGTAAGCAACAAAAGTTATGTTTAGGCAACAAAAGCTTGAGGTTAGGTTTAGGCAACAAAAGCACATGGCAACCAATGCTGGGATGTCAATAAGGCATGTGGTTAGGTTCAGGCAGCAAAAGCATATGGTTAGATTTATGCAACAAAAGCATGTGACAACCAACAGTGGGACATCAATAAAAAAACATGGTTAGTTTCAGGCAACAAAAGTTAGGTTTAGGCAACAAAAGCACGGGATTAGGTTTAAGCAATAAAAGTTATGTTCAGGTGACAAAAGCACATGGTTAGGATGAGGCAACAAAAGTTAGGTTTAGGCAATAAAAGCTTGTGGTTAGGTTTAGGCAACAAAAGCACATGGCAACCAATGCTGGGATGTCAATAAAAGCATGTAGTTAGGTTCAGGCAGCAAAAGGTAGGTTTAGCCAACAAAAGCATGCGTTAGGTTTAGAAAAAAACATAATGGTTTGGCTCAACATTCATATGGGAAGCAAACATCAGGCTCCCGGGTGAAAGTCCAGGATTTGTTGGACCCATCCACTGCCCCTCCTGCCCACCTTGTAGGGACTTTCCAGCTCCATATGTTATGTTGTTACTGACACTGTTTCAATCTGACGCCATCCAGCAGCGTATCATACTGCCACAACAGGTGCCATTCAGCCACATTATTCATTCAAACCATTCAAACCTTTATTTAAGACTCGGGAAATCAATTGAGGGAGACCCTCATTTTCAGTGATGCCGAGCATGAACAAAGACATTAAAACAATTAATGGGAAAACAAAGAGCAATCATGCATATCAGTTAAAACAAAAATGAGATAATACAAAACAACAAACAACACGAGCAATAATTGTGCTCTAAAAGTAGAAATACAGGGTGATAAACATGCTAAGGTGTAGATGTATAGGTAAAAACATTTACACTCAATTAAAACAAGATCCGAAGGAGACCTCCAAGGCCTATGCTAGGG
The DNA here is from genome assembly GCF_041903045.1 of Epinephelus lanceolatus. Lineage (NCBI taxonomy): Eukaryota > Metazoa > Chordata > Actinopteri > Perciformes > Serranidae > Epinephelus > Epinephelus lanceolatus. The sequence continues at coordinate 3,423,549 of NC_135748.1, forward strand.
GGTTAATCATATCCTATACTGCTACCAAAAGACGTAAAAATATGGAACAACAAGCTTTATTAGAAAAAAGGTTAAGTATATCAGAGAGGGAACATGTCAAGAAACCTACATCAGCTAAACTGAAGGAAATTACTGCTATTCACTCCACATTAGACTCCTTGTTAACAAAGCAGGAGGGGGAAAATTAGGATATGCAAAACAAAGATTATTTGAACATGGGGACAAACCAGGAAGATACTTAGCCAATTTAACAAAAAAGCAAAGGGCCTCTCAAATTATCGAGTCAATTCTAGACGGGTCAGGGACTTGCTCTTCTGATTATAAACAACAGTTTTAGAAATTTTTATACAAAATTATATCAGTCGGAACAAGCTAGCAATGCCAAAACATTAATGGAAGCTTTATTCTCCAAACTTGATCTCCCAACTATATCACAAGATCGGAAATCTAAATTAAATGCCCCGATCTTAGCGGCTGAATTGCGTGAGGCCATTCAACTTCTTCAAACAGGTAAAGCACCAGGCAGTGATGGTCTTGGTAGTGAGTTCTATGAAGAATTTCAAAGTCTTTTTTTAAAGCCTATGATGAATATGTTTAACCACTCCTTTGAATGTGGCACCCTCCCACCATCATTAAGAGAAGCCAATATTTCTCTGATTCTTAAAAAAGGGAAATGTCCTGAGGAATGCGCCTCATATAGACCGATCTCGCTGCTGAATGTAGACTTAAAAATTCTTTCCAAAGTTTTAGCAAGACGCTTAGAACGCCTTCTACCAATCATAGTGAAGGAGGATCAAACTGGCTTTATTAAGGGCCGTAATTCTTATAACAACATTAGAAGATTGCTAAATATTATTTAGCAATCCAAACAGCAGGCAATAGACGTTCTTGTGATTTCCCTAGATGCGGAAAAAGCTTTTGACCGCGTCGAATGGTCTTATTTATTTTTTACACTTGAACGGTTTGGCTTAGGTGACAGCTTTGCTAGATGGGTGGAGGTCCTGTATACCCAGCCAATGGCTGCAGTCATAACCAATGGACTTTGGTCCACAAATTTTATGGTCCAGAGGGGTTGCAGACAGGGCTGCCCTTTGTCGCCACTCTTGCTTGCAGTGGCGATTGAACCTCTAGCGGAAGCTATCAGGTGAGACCCTTTAATGGCTGGATTGGATGTGGGTGAAAAATCACATAAAATTACATTATATGCAGATGATGTGTTGTTGTTCATGTTAAACCTCTCCGTATCAGTCCCTCGTCTTATTCAGATTATTGCCCAGTTTGCTGCCTTTTCTGGATACAAAGTTAACTTCTCCAAATCAGAGCTGATGCCTCTGGGTAATTTGTGACAACAGCCAGATAACCCTAATCCCTTTCCATTCAAGTGTTCCCCTGCAGGTTTCATATACTTAGGTATATATATATTACACCTAAATTCAATCAGATGTTTCAAGCTAACTTAAACCCAGTATTCGATAAAATCAAACAAGATCTGGAGAGATGGAACAATCTTCCCATATCATGGCTGGGCCTAATCTCACTTCTAAAAATTAATATCTATCTATATCTTCCACGTTTGCTCTATCCAATACAAATAATTCCCATCTTATTCAATCATAAAATAGTGAAAAAACTGAATGGTTGGTTTAGTTCTTTCATCTGCTGTAAACACAGATAAACGGATTAGGATGTCAGTATTGCAATTACCAAGTGCTATGGGTGTGCTGGATCTCCCAGATATGAAGAGATACCAATTGAGTGCCCATCTAAGATACATAGCTGATTGGGTTAAATATGACGCTTCCTCAATCTGGCTTGATATCGAGAAGTCTCTGTCCAATTGTCCTCTAAAAAATCTACTTTTTATTGATAAATTAAAATCTATTAGAAAGCTTTGCAGCAACCCGGTTACAATTAAATACTGTTAGAGCATGGAGGATCACACAGCATATGGAAGGCAGATCAGGGCTTACATCGGTTTTCACCCCAATCACTGATAACCTGACTTTCTTGCAGGGACACTGGACACGGCTTTCAAATGCTGGACAGCTAAGGGAATCACTTCCTTGAGGGATCTTTTTGATGGTCCTATCCTCATGACTTTCAATCAAGTTATGGAAAAATATGGCATATCAAGAAATGATCTTTTTCGTTATTTTCAGGTCAGAGATTTTATTATAAAAGACACATCGCTGCTTGCTGATATGAATGTCACACAGATAGAAAAACAAGTGCTTCTTCCATTAGAACCTTTTATGCCGGTCTGAGGGATTGCTCAAATCTCAGCGCTCAGGCTCTGGGAGTGATCTGGAAGAGGGAACTGGGGGTTGTGATAACGGAGGAGATGTGGGAGGACATCTGGGATAATGCAAGGAAAATAACAGTTTGTAACCGGACAAGAGCGATGCAACTTAAGATACTGCATAGAGCACATGTTGCTCCACACCATCTCTCCAAATACAGAAAGGATGTCTTTCCATTTTGTCTTAAATGTAAGGCAAGAACTGGTGATCTTGATAACTGTTTCTGGTCTTGTGTAAAAATACAAAAATATTGGAATGATGTCTTATTTGAAATACGAAAGATTCTGAAGAAGGAACTTGAACTCGACCCAGTCTCCCTCCTTCTGGGTCTTCCCAGTGGCTGTGTAACTGATATATATACAGTACAGGCCAAAAGTTTGGACACACCTTCTCCATTCAATGCGTTTTCTTTATTTTCATGACTATTTACATTGTAGATTCTCACTGAAGGCATCAAAACTATGAATGAACACATGTGGAGTTATGTACTTAACAAAAAAAGGTGAAATAACTGAAAACATGTTTTATATTCTAGTTTCTTCAAAATAGCCACCCTTTGCTCTGATTACTGCTTTGCACACTCTTGGCATTCTCTCCATGAGCTTCAAGAGGTAGTCACCTGAAATGGTTTCCACTTCACAGGTGTGCCTTATCAGGGTTAATTAGTGGAATTTCTTGCTTTATCAATGGGGTTGGGACCATCAGTTGTGTTGTGCAGAAGTCAGGTTAATACACAGCCGACAGCCCTATTGGACAACTGTTAAAATTCATATTATGGCAAGAACCAATCAGCTAACTAAAGAAAAACCAGTGGCCATCATTACTTTAAGAAATGAAGGTCAGTCAGTCCGGAAAATTGCAAAAACTTTAAATGTGTCCCCAAGTAGAGTCGCAAAAACCATCAAGCGCTACAACGAAACTGGCACACATGAGGACCGACCCAGGAAAGGAAGACCAAGAGTCACCTCTGCTTCTGAGGATAAGTTCATCCGAGTCACCAGCCTCAGAAATCGCAAGTTAACAGCAGCTCAGATCAGAGACCAGATGAATGCCACACAGAGTTCTAGCAGCAGACCCATCTCTAGAACAACTGTTAAGAGGAGACTGCGCCAATCAGGCCTTCATGGTCAAATAGCTGCTAGGAAACCACTGCTAAGGAGAGGCAACAAGCAGAAGAGATTTGTTTGGGCCAAGAAACACAAGGAATGGACATTAGACCAGTGGAAATCTGTGCTTTGGTCTGATGAGTCCAAATTTGAGATTTTTGGTTCCAACCGCCGTGTCTTTGTGAGACGCAGAAAAGGTGAACGGATGGATTCCACATGCCTGGTTCCCACTGTGAAGCATGGAGGAGGAGGTGTGATGGTGTGGGGGTGTTTTGCTGGTGACACTGTTGGGGATTTATTCAAAATTGAAGGCACACTGAACCAGCATGGCTACCACAGCATCCTGCAGCGACATGCCATCCCATCCGGTTTGCGTTTAGTTGGACGATCATTTATTTTTCAACAGGACAATGACCCCAAACACACCTCCAGGCTGTGTAAAGGCTATTTGACCAAGAAGGAGAGTGATGGAGTGCTGCGGCAGATGACCTGGCCTCCACAGTCACCGGACCTGAACCCAATCGAGATGGTTTGGGGTGAGCTGGACCGCAGAGTGAAGGCAAAGGGGCCAACAAGTGCTAAACACCTCTGGGAACTCCTTCAAGACTGTTGGAAAACCATTTCAGGTGACTACCTCTTGAAGCTCATGGAGAGAATGCCAAGAGTGTGCAAAGCAGTAATCAGAGCAAAGGGTGGCTATTTTGAAGAAACTAGAATATAAAACATGTTTTCAGTTATTTCACCTTTTTTTGTTAAGTACATAACTCCACATGTGTTCATTCATAGTTTTGATGCCTTCAGTGAGAATCTACAATGTAAATAGTCATGAAAATAAAGAAAACGCATTGAATGAGAAGGTGTGTCCAAACTTTTGGCCTGTACTGTATATCAGAAAAAAACTGTATAATGTCATGACATTTTGCGCCAGGAAAAAATATTCTTCAGCACTGGATTTCAAATAAAGCCCCCTTAGTGGTGGGATGGCTTAGGACAATAATGGAATATATACCTCTGGACTTTCTGACTTGTCTCCTGCACTACAAAACTGATGCCTTTGAAAGAATATGGAAACCGTTTCTTGATTATATCAATGTAAATATTTGTGCTATAATGACAAGGGCATTTGTATAAAGAACTGTATTATTTTTCTTTATTTAGCTCCCATTATATTTCACCCTATACTGTATAATGTACTTGTCACATTTACTTGGAACTGATCTTTCTGTTTGCAGTTTTGGTTTTTATGTTGTTACTCCCAGCTTGTTTTTGTTTTTGTTTGGTCCTGTCTTGTGTATGTTTGTTTATTGACAAAAATTAATAAACAATAAAAAAAAAAAAAAAAAACAAGATTCAAAATAAAGCACTTAAACTTAGACACTCTGCCACCCTTATGGCAGTTTAAGATATTTTGTAGATCATTCCAAGTATAAGGTGCACTGTAAGAGAATGAAATTCTTCCTAGTACAGTTCTGATTGAAGGAGTGTGAAGCAACAGTCTATTCTGTGAGTACCATGATTATGTGAGGACAGAGTTAAGAGTGATGAAATATAGAGTGGAAGCATCTGTATCAAATCTTTATAAATGAACAAATACCAATGCTGTTCCCACCTCACAGCCAACTGTGGCCAGCCAACCTTTCAGTAAAGGTGGCAGTGATGGGTGCTGTAAGGATCACCTGTAATGAACCTTAGGGCTGAGTGGTAGACAACATCAAGTGATTTCAGTGTAGAGACAGCACCTTTTTGGTATACAACATCACCATAATCCAATACAGACAAAAATACGGATTCTACAATTCTTTTCCTGTGTACAAAAGGAAAACAGCTCTTATTTCTGTACAGAAAGCCAAATAATGTCTTTAATTTGGAAGTCAAAATTTCAGTATGGTGCTTAAAATTAAGATTGTCATCCAGCCAGATACCAAGGTATTTATACTGTTTAACTTTCTACATGGATGAGCCATTCACAGAATGAATATCGAAAGACTCATTATGAGTAGCCTTGGTGAACAGCGTCCATTTGGTTTTGTCTGAGTTAAGTACTAGCTTGTGGTTATGTAATTGAAGTTGAAGCGACTCGGAAGACGATTGTAGATGTTCAATGGCTGATTGAGCAGATGTTGCGAAGCAATATAAAACTGTGTCATCCGCATACAGATGAAATTTTCATGGTTCGGGGGGCAAAATCATTTATGTAGATTTAAAACAATGTTGGTCCCTGACACTGAGCCCTATGGGACACCTTTAGTAATATTCAAAAATTTTGAATGAACATCACCCATCTTTACGCATTGCAGTCTATTGGAGAGATAGTTTTCAAACCACAGGCAGCTGACAGAATTAAAACCAATGCAGGACAATTTCTTTAAAACTAACAAATGGTCAACTGTGTCGAATGCCTTACACAAGTCTTTAAACAGAGCAGCACAAGACATTTTGCTATCCAGGTCTAGTGTAATGTCATTTAGAACCAGGAAGGATGCAGATATGTAAGTGTGCTTAGGCCTAAAACCAGACTGATAGGGAGTGAGTATAGAAAACAAAGAGAGATATCATCTAAGTTGATTATTTACCAGGGACTAAAATTTTAGCCAGGCAATATAATTTGGAAATAGGGCGATATTTATTTATTTGTTATTTATAACAGTTTTATCGCCTCCTTTATGTAAGGGAAGGACATAGGCTGTTTTCCAGGCTGTGGAGATTATTCCAGTGGAGATGGTCAGGTTGAATATATGAGTTATACATTCTGCAATAAGTGGCGCAGAAAGTTTAAGAAGGAAAGCATTTTATAGTGGTTTTGAAAAGGTGTCCAGATGCAGCAAGACTGTTAAAGGCAGAGCAGATGATAACAATATTGGTGGGAAAAGAGGTATTATTTTTCTAAACTGATGTAACAACCTTCCAAAATATGCTCTGATCATGAGAGGAGCTGGTGAAAGCGAGTAAACAGTAGTCTGACTTAGCAGTACAACAGTTCCTAAGTTCTTTGAACACAAGCCAATGGGAGGGGTATTTAGACCGCCTCGCTTGAGCCCAAGCGTTATTCCTAGAATTAAAAAGAACAGCTAAGTCTGCCGTAAACCATGGACTCAACCTAGCTTTTACCCTATATTTTTTAAAGGGAGCATGTTTATCAACAACCAAATTAAAAACACTGGTAAAATGATTCAAAGCAGGTTCTACGTCAGGGATTTTGGTAACATTGGATATGGTGCTATGATACAAGTCATGTAGAAAAACCTGATTATTGAGTTTTTTCAGATTCTTTTCAGATATTGTATGGGAAGATAATTTCTTAATGCTGATATCTAAGACTATGATCACTTATGCCAGGGTCAAATACACCACTGAAGATGTATTTATCTGGCTTATTACAAAGAATAATATCAATTAGGCTGGATTTTGAGGTATTATTTGGGTTTGAGCATGTGGGTTAAGAAATTAATTGTGTCAGATTCATACCGTTACAAATATCTCTGAACTTTTTTGATACAGGTGATAACCATTTAAGATGGAGATCACCCAAGATGACTATCTCGGAAGATAGCAAAGGTGACAGAAGTTCAGCCACCTTAACCAGCTGGGGCTGATGGCTGTCTATAGACACCTACAACTGTGAGGGTATTATTGAGACCGAGATCAACTTTCAGGGCAATAAAACCAAAAAACTGAGACACTCTTTAAAACTGCAACTGGAAATCTGAATTTAACATAGAAAGCCACACCTTCTCTTCTACCCACTCTGTCAATTCTAAATAAGTTATAATTATAAGCGACCGCGGCTGAAGGCATAGGACCCTATTGTTTTTGGTGCATTTATTATTAGGGACCTCAGCTGAAGGGTGAGGACCCTACTGTTTTTGATGCGTTTATTATTATTCTTTTTTCTTTCTTTTTTTCTTCTTTCTTTCTTAGCCTGAGTGTCAGACTGAAGCTCCCAGAACCTTCAGTCTGACATCGCCTCCATTGAAGGCGATTTACAAGGGGGAGGGAATTTGATTTTTCCCTAACCAGTCAGTAGTGTTGTTTTTGGTGGCCTGTTTTAATTTTAGTTTTAGTCTAGTCTTTGTGTCAAACTGTCATTTTAGTTTTTCTTAGTTTTAGTCACGTTCATACTTTTTTTGTCTAGTCAAGTTTCAGTCAACTAAAAGTCTGAGCATTTTAGTCTTATTTTAGTCAGAATAATCCATGACTATTTTCGTCTCGTTTTAGTCGACAAAAACTGATGACATTTTAGTCTAGTTTTAGTCAACAAAAATTGTATTTTAGTCTCTTTTTAGTAATGCAATTCTATTATACCCAGTCAATATAGTATAGGTACCTAGTATAGTATAACCAAACCAAAATTTTCTTTTCTAAATTAGCTCCCAGTTAGAGCTAAATATATATTTATTTATACAACAGTTAGTTCCGACCGAGTAATTTGATTGGACGAGAGGCATTCCGTGAGTGCTGATATAGAGTATAACATCACTGGGACTTGTAACAGTAAAATCACTCCGCTCACAGGTGTTATAAATATAAATACAGCCGTTAATTAACCAACTGTCACACTCGCTACATTGACGCAGACTGACACTATAGCGTTACACCAAGAAGATGGATATTTTCCCCAAAATTACATTTGAATGAAATTATGAGTGGTCGTCAGGAGAGGATGAGGAAAAGGAAAGCTAGGACTCTTCTGTGCAGACCTCCAGGTGTGTTTGTGTAACATCAGCCGACTTCGACAAACTGGAGAGGAGCAAAAATGAAGTGAACACGGTCAGGAATTATCAATGATCATCTGATGAGGTACTGATGAGGATGAGGGAGAGTGGAAGCTGAATCCGGCCGTGCCGACATCCAGGTTTGCCAACGTTTCATCAGCCTAACTGGACGAAGTTACACAGTTGCAGTTCAATGTAAATACTAAGTAGCTTGTGAGTTCCTGGTGTGTTTGCTGTGTTGCCTGGCAACAGACTGGAGTATCCATGCCTCGGGGGTGCCGAAAACAAACGAGCATTGCCCTTTTAAAATGTCTCCATCGTCGTGCACGCCCAACTGCATCGCCGTTAAATCCAGTTTAGCAGCTTCCTTAATTTGGTCCTCCCGTAGAAGTGTCGTAGAAAGATCAAACCAAAACTGGCTTGTTCGTCTCATCGAGACCTACAAATCACACACTGACACCCCTGACCTAAATCCAACAGGAAGTGAGCTAGTGCCTCTGAAAGTAACATGAGCAAATGTGGAGAAATTGTCAACTGTGAGCTAGAGTGGAGAGGGGTCTAAAATCGTCTACAACTTTTGTCTTTAACTGTCTACGTGAGCTGGAGGCCGAAACGACATGAGTCCGAGGGGTAACACTTTACAATAACCATCATTTATAAACGGCAAACAGACCATTTATAAATGGTAAATAGATAATTTATTAATATTTAACCATCATTTATAAGTGGCAAATAGACCATTTATAAATGGTAAATAGATAGTATATTAATGTAAGTTAATAGTTACTTTACCATTAACAAACAATGAAATTATAATTAATAATGTTTATTAATTATTAATTTCTATTATTCTATTTATTAACGGTTTATAGTTGCACTCATTATAACATTTTTAACACTATATTAAGCGTTTGTTAATGATTTCCAAATGATTTATATACCTTTAAGAAATTGGTTGTAAAACATCAATAAACATTAAATATGTAGAAGACCTCTTATTTGTAGCACTTTGTAAATGGTTAATAATTGGTTTATAAACCATCTATAAACATTACTTAGATGGTCATTGTAAAGTTGCAACTGATGTTTGTAATACTTTGTAAATGGTTAATAATTGGTTTATAAACCATCTATAAACACATTGCACATGCTTCGCCCAATTTCTTTCCACTGTTGTATGCTCTCAACACCCTCTTGTATCTGGCAATGATCTCCTTGGGATGACAGGCTACAAAAGTAAGAGAAGAATTAATAAATAAGGATGAACTGGTCAATCAACAAATCACAAAGTATTACACAACTACTGGGACATCTCAATTTACAAACCCTAATGGCACAGCTGATAATTCACCATATCCAATTCAGTTTCTACAGCTGTGACTAGTCTTACATCATAAGTATTTATATTTGTATGCATAGTTAGCTGCTATGCTTACTACTGCAGTAATCTAATTCAGTAGTAAAATAAATTAGCTCAATGTGCCAACATTTGAAAAACCAGAGGTGGAAAGTAACTAATTACATTTACTCACATTACTGTAATTGAGTAGGGTTTTTTTGTGTAATTTGTAATTTTTTCAGTAGTTTTTGAAATCTGTAATTTTACTTTTACTTAAGTAAATTTTGAAGTATTGAAGTATTGAAGTATTGTACTTTGCTACATTTGAAATCACATCCATTACTAAGTAAAAAAAAAAAAAAAAAAAAAAGTTTTCGGCTAAATGGAAATCTTGCGTGGAATTGACCCAGAACAAGTGGCCAGTGCTGGCAAGTTACTGGAGAGAGAGAAATGGAGGTGGGTGGGAGTGCTTCAGCAGAAGCACAAACGGACGCAGCAGTTGAAATGAACGAAGAAACAAACGAAACAAACGAAACAAAAGAAAACCCTGTGTGCACAGTGCTGTTTATAATTGTCAGTCAGAAAAATGCGGCCCGAACTGCGCTCTTGTGTGCTCACCTGTGTGTGTGTGTGTCTGTGTGTGTGTGTGTGTACGTGCGCACATGTCTGTGTGTGTGTGTGTGCGCATCTGGGCCAAATTCCGCCGTGTGCGATACAGAGAGCAGAGGAGGATTGTAAAGGTGCGACCATGTAGAGACAAAAATGACATGCTGTCATGTAAACAATAAAGTCATCACGTTATTACATATACTTTACTCACAAGTGTGTGAATTGACCTGGATATGAAGTGTCCGTACCACCAAATAATATAACGGTAGTTTCTAAAGAGCTAAGACAAAAAAAATAAAAATAAATCAGCAGCAGCAGTCATATTTCAACAGCGGAGCACCACCGCTGCTAGTTGCATATCGGGGAAACACTGTTGCTCAATGGATTTGTTCTGTTTTGGAATACACAGTAGTCTTCTAAATTAGTGTTAGTCAGAATTTCACTTCAACAAGCTCTCTCTTTTTTGACCATACACCTGTTTGAATCCCTGAGAATAATGCCCAACAACATTGCTCAAAAAGTTGCTCTGTGTATCATCGGTCTAACAGTTGTGTTGGTTAGTCAAAATGAATGAGGGTTGCGCAATATTAGACAAAACTGACAATGCCATGATTTTGTATACTGTGATGTGTATTGCAATATACAGTGTATTGCAATAACTTGAATAGGTCTATTTGGAAAGAAGTCATCATTTGGGCTTTGGAAAGGCTGTATTTGCGTGAAACATACATTTTACAGTCAAACTGTGATAGAGATTGAGAACTTCACAACCTAAAGTATTAACCAGCAAAATATGTATGGCATATTGCCTTTGACTAATACTATATTGATATGATGAACTTATACTGCGAGTCTCACAATGTGAAAATTACACAAGAACACATTGCAATGGTGATGCTCGAATGATATTGTGCAGTCCTAAATGTAATTGAATTCTATGGTTCATCATAGAAAAATAACCAGTTTTTGGATTGGATTTACAGTATGACGCCTGGACAATTTTTGCACTGCACAGGAGTGACACCCATCAAGCTGTTGGAAGTAACTAACTAACTACTTTTTACTTTTACTTGAGTAGATTTGTAAATGGGTAGCTTTACTTGTACTTAAGTAGAATTTCATCAAAGTAAAGGTACTTTTACTTGAGTAGAATTTTTCAGTACATTTTCCACCTCTGTGAAAAACACATCTCTTTCCAGAAATCAAAACATGGTTACTCAAGATAATCCACAAACCTTGTGAACAGTTGACTATTATGGCAGTCATCTTTGGTAGAAAATAGTTCTCTATGAAACTGCTCACAACAATGACTGTGGATAATCTTGAATTACCGGGTCATGATTTCTATAAGGAATCATTGCCTTCGAGTTTGTCCAATGTATTTTTTGGCGCTTTGAGCACCACAAACCCAATGCCATTCAACTCCATTGTATTGTGGTGATAGTAGACATCTCTACAGCTGATGTCTCTAAACCTTGCCAAATCACACAGAGACTATCTTGATGGATTGATATCACTCTGGGGAAGAGGAAAAATATGTTGGTGTTTTTTCTTTGTATTTTTTGTAAACTTCTCCTTTAACCCTCCGGTCCCCCTTGGGCAGAAAACATCCTTTTCAGTCATTTTTCAGTTTTTATTTTTTGATAACTTTGGCTGTGTTCATACATATAGCATGACATTTGGTCAGAAACCTTATTTTTGGTGATATTTTTGAAATTTTAAAGCCGCTCCTAAAATCAGGCCTAAAATACACAAATGGCAACCTTTTACAACACCTTGCCCTCTCGGATGAAAAACGTCCCCATTGAAACCCATTGAAACGACATTTTTTGATTCCCCTTCAATTTACATAAAAAATGTGATTTTTTTTCTATCTCTGGCAGTCAGGTTGGTTAGAGAGACCCAAGAATGGTAAAAACAAAAACAAAAAGAAAACAAACAGATGGGGCCAATTCCATTTTTGGGGCCCTGCTGTCTTTTCAATGCAATTCCTGGTTTGGCCACTTGAAGCACTATAGGCCCCTAACAGGGAGGGCAAATGCACAGTAGATCAAAAATGGTCTTGCTGTGCTCATAAGGATGTGACCATGTGGTCTGTATAAAAATATTGCAATATTAGTTTGTATGTGTGTGTGTGTGTGTGTGTGTGTGTGTGTGTGTGTGTGTGTACAAGGACTAAAAATACACAATGTCAAATCACTATGTGAAAATATAGCTAAATGTAAAACCATAAATTCCGTATTTGTTCATCACATCCTCATGGCAACTTAGAAACATGAATTTCTCTCTCTCTCTGTCTCTGTCTCTCTCTCTCTCTCTCTCTCTCATACACACACACACACAAACAATGAATATTTGGTATGTATAATCCGAGCAGGAGTTGGTTAAAAGATTTAAGCAAAAAAAAAAGTAGAAAAAAATATTAATCTTTAATATTTTTATGGTTGTTTTTCAACAAAGACGAAAAACGGGGGAAAAAAAGGGGAAAGGTGTCGGTGTTTACTGAAAAATTGAAACTGCCCAAAAAATAATAATGCATCAAAATTGGTGTTATTAATCATTCACACATCCCAGACTGTGATAATCAGAAAAAAAATTCCATCCAACATTTATTATATAGAAAGTAATTCATAATTCATGTTTTTTTTTTCATAAAAGTAACAGTGACTTCATGTAAAGAAAATGGCATATAAAGGGTTAAAAATCCTCAAATTGAATGAATATTTGATATGTATAATCTGAGTAGGAGTTGGTTAAAAGATTTAAGCAAAAAAAGTAGAAAAAAATATTATTATTTAATATTTTTATGGTTGTTTTTCAACTATACAGGTGGGACAAGGGGACAGGTGTGATTTTTTATAAGGGGGGCCTGAGGGTTAAATGATCGATTATGCTAGATATGTACTTTGGTAATGAAATGGTTAGAATTTCAAACACAAATTTACATCCCTAAGCACAAATGTTTCAGTTTTCTAATCCAACATCAATAAAACTTTTTTTTAAATAGGAACCCTTCCCTGTGATTCACCTCTTCTGCTAAGTGATGCCTTTTTTTTGCCACCTTCTTTTTCTTCTTCTTCTTTACCTTTTCGATGTTGCTCTTTATTTTGTCCCTATTCTTTTTGTACTGTTTTCTTCTTTTCTTCTCATCCTCTGAAGAGGAGGAGGAATAGTTGGAGTTCGCAGATGAAGAGGAGGAGATGGCTGATGAGGAAAAGGGGGGTGCAGATGATGTTGACTCCGTCACTACAGCATTGGCCTGGGCTAAAAAGAAGAGAAAATTGTGCAGTGTAAATAATAATGATAATAATAATAATAATAATACTAATAATAATAATAATAATAATAATAACAGTGTTAACAGCAAACAATGTGCTCACACTTTCAAAGACATTAAAATAGGGCTGCTCAAGCAGGGTTGGGTATTGTTTGGATTTGATTAATTCTGGTTCTGATTCTGCTTATCAAATCCAGTTCTTATTGAATCTTAGAATCTCCAATATGATTCGAATATTTTTGATCGGGGAGAAAACAATAATATACAGTACAGGCCAAAAGTTTGGACACACCTTCTCATTCAATGCGTTTTCTTTATTTTCATGACTATTTACATTGTAGATTCTCACTGAAGGCATCAAAACTATGAATGAACACATGTGGAGTTATGTACTTAACAAAAAAAGGTGAAATAACTGAAAACATGTTTTATATTCTAGTTTCTTCAAAATAGCCACCCTTTGCTCTGATTACTGCTTTGCACACTCTTGGCATTCTCTCCATGAGCTTCAAGAGGTAGTCACCTGAAATGGTTTTCCAACAGTCTTGAAGGAGTTCCCAGAGGTGTTTAGCACTTGTTGGCCCCTTTGCCTTCACTCTGCGGTCCAGCTCACCCCAAACCATCTCGATTGGGTTCAGGTCCGGTGACTGTGGAGGCCAGGTCATCTGCCGCAGCACTCCATCACTCTCCTTCTTGGTCAAATAGCCCTTACACAGCCTGGAGGTGTGTTTGGGGTCATTGTCCTGTTGAAAAATAAATGATCGTCCAACTAAACGCAAACCGGATGGGATGGCATGTCGCTGCAGGATGCTGTGGTAGCCATGCTGGTTCAGTGTGCCTTCAATTTTGAATAAATCCCCAACAGTGTCACCAGCAAAACACCCCCACACCATCACACCTCCTCCTCCATGCTTCACAGTGGGAACCAGGCATGTGGAATCCATCCGTTCAGCTTTTCTGCGTCTCACAAAGACACGGCGGTTGGAACCAAAGATCTCAAATTTGGACTCATCAGACCAAAGCACAGATTTCCACTGGTCTAATGTCCATTCCTTGTGTTTCTTGGCCCAAACAAATCTCTTCTGCTTGTTGCCTCTCCTTAGCAGTGGTTTCCTAGCAGCTATTTGACCATGAAGGCCTGATTTGCGCAGTCTCCTCTTAACAGTTGTTCTAGAGATGGGTCTGCTGCTAGAACTCTGTGTGGCATTCATCTGGTCTCTGATCTGAGCTGCTGTTAACTTGCGATTTCTGAGGCTGGTGACTCGGATGAACTTATCCTTAGAAGCAGAGGTGACTCTTGGTTTTCCTTTCCTGGGTCGGTCCTCATGTGTGCCAGTTTCGTTGTAGCGCTTGATGGTTTTTGCGACTCCACTTGGGGACACATTTAAAGTTTTTGCAATTTTTCGGACTGACTGACCTTCATTTCTTAAAGTAATGATGGCCACTTGTTTTTCTTTAGTTAGCTGATTGGTTCTTGCCATAATATGAATTTTAACAGTTGTCCAGTAGGGCTGTCGGCTGTGTATTAACCTGACTTCTGCACAACACAACTGATGGTCCCAACCCCATTGATAAAGCAAGAAATTCCACTAATTAACCCTGATAAGGCACACCTGTGAAGTGGAAACCATTTCAGGTGACTACCTCTTGAAGCTCATGGAGAGAATGCCAAGAGTGTGCAAAGCAGTAATCAGAGCAAAGGGTGGCTATTTTGAAGAAACTAGAATATAAAACATGTTTTCAGTTATTTCACCTTTTTTTGTTAAGTACATAACTCCACATGTGTTCATTCATAGTTTTGATGCCTTCAGTGAGAATCTACAATGTAAATAGTCATGAAAATAAAGAAAACGCATTGAATGAGAAGGTGTGTACAATACAACATCACTCCCTCTTGTGTGATATTGCTTAAATATATAAATATAAATAAATCCAAAACACTCCCACACAGGGGCCGTGGCATTTGGTTTAGGAACAAGTTCCATGTCTTTCTCTTAAGGCCAAAACACACTGGCGGCATCATATGACGGCGGTATCATTGACGCGAGTCAAGTGCCACCCCCAACACACACAAAAAGCGTTGCGCTGCGGGGCGTCAACCGGATTTCTATTGCACACTACAGTCCGCTAGACTGGGAAGTACAAAATAGCGCTTTTTCAAGGGCGGTGACGCTGTAAAAATAGGACAATAGCGTAAAGTGGCGCGGCACGAGCCGCCGCCGGTGTGGGTTTGTAAATAGAAAATAATGGGGGCGGCTGTTTTGACGCGTGTCGTATGCTGCCGGTGTGTTTTGGCCTTTACGCTCAACTCTATGTTTTCTTCTCCGCCT
The DNA here is from genome assembly GCF_041903045.1 of Epinephelus lanceolatus. NCBI lineage: Eukaryota > Metazoa > Chordata > Actinopteri > Perciformes > Serranidae > Epinephelus > Epinephelus lanceolatus. The sequence goes on from NC_135748.1 coordinate 3,439,222, forward strand.
CATCTCCCCCTCAAGAAGATCGCACTGTGTGTGTGTGTGTAGCCCATAGCCCCGCCTCCCCCACAGAGGCAAAGACACTCGATGACAAGAGCTTTCCCTCTGTTCATTACACTAATGAACCAACTCACCTGGCTGCCAGATGATGCACGGCAGTGAACGCTCTTGTCGTCTAGTGAAAAACAGAAAAAAACAGACCACACACACACACAAGTGGCTTGCAAGCAGTCTGTTGCACGCGTGCTACTAGGCAAATAAATTCATCGCACAAACATTTTTTTCCATCGCCCTGCTACAGTAGAATGTAGGGCTGCACGATATTGGAAAAAACTGACATTGCATTTTTTTTTTTTGTTGTTGCAATATATAGCCTATATTAAAAAATACAAGAATTTTGACCAGATGACTTAAGGTAAAAAAATTAAAAAATAGTGGCAGGGCTTTTACTCACCACAACTGCAGAGGCTCCCAGCTTCATTTGAAACAGACTACATTATAAACGGGCAGTTATTTATCATTCCCTCTGTGTTTTTATATTTTTACTTTTTATCCACTCCCATTGGCTTGATAAAGTTAATGCATGGGGCCGTCATCAAACTCAACACTTCCTGTACTTGTTTCAAATTAAAAGCCACTTATAACCTCGGCTGAGAGAATCCCTCCATTTTCTAAATAGGCTTTTGTTGTGAAACATTTATAGGAACTTGTTGTGGAGAAATCGGTGACTTTTATGTTTATGTACCATAGTTCAAATGTAGCTCCTGCCATCTGCTGATGCTTTTTAGGTGAATACAACAACATTTCAGCTGACACATGAACAGACACAGTGACTCAAATAATAGTAAAAGTAAAAAAAAAATAGGACAAAAATAACCCCATGACGTCGCACACGACTGGGGATAATTGGTGTGTACCATTGTGTAGTGTGTCATGTCTGTCGGCCAAGTCACGGCATGATTTTATGACTCCACAATTGTGCAATGTGACATAGTGACTGTCAGAACGGGCAGAAAAGTCGTCTAGTGTGTACCAGGCATAAATCCTCCTTTACCGTTTCTCCCTCTTGAATGTCGCTCATTTTCAGTGTGTGACTGCAGCGTGTGCATGAGATGGGGAGGGGAGAGACAGAGAGAGAGGCGAGAGGAGCGGGAGCGGAGCAAAGAGCTAAGCTTCAGGGCTGCTTTTCTGAAGCAAAACAAAAGTTTACATGTTCTAAAAAAAGAGAAAACATTGCATGTCCCATGATGTGACTATCACACATGCGCACATCGTGATGGCAATGTTCAAACGATAGCTTGCGTATGTGTAATGACATGAGGCATTACATGGTATCGGATTGGTCATAGGCTGTACTCGCCGATGCCCGATGCCCGATGCCGCGTTTTAGGCAGTATCAGAGGCATTTCCGATACTGCTATCGGTACAGCTCTACTAATTAGAGATTATGTATAATACTACCAGGTCTAACAGCTTTTCTGTGCGAAACCCTGGAATGGGAAATAAAGAAAAATTAAAAGATTAATATTGAGTGCTCAAGCTACCTAACAAAAATGTTTTGCCTGTTAAAGCATCTCTGTGAGATCCCTGCAGCAGCGATCAGCTGATTTCTCTGCTCCCAAAACTGTTACAAATCACTGTTGCAAAATAATGATGTTCTTTGGTGTGACAGCGCTGTGGTTAAAGGGCCATATTATGCAAAATTCACTTTATTATGGTTTTCTAACAGTTATTTGCATCCCCTAGCCTGTCTACACACCCCCAGATATGAGAAAAGTCTGTCCTCTCCCTCTCTTGCTTGCTCCACCTTTCAGAAAATATGTGCTCAAACATGCCATTAAGAAATTTTCCCTTAATGACGTCTATAAGGGAAATTACTCCTCCCCCAGGTTGGTGACACTCTCTTTGACACTCCCCTAGCCAGATGAGGTCTGCCCTCTGAAATTATCTTGCGGGCGCAGGGCGTAAAATTAACACCCGCCAATCGCCAATGACGGATAAAAAATGAGTTTGGCATGTAAAACAAAAACACACACCCGCCAGTGGCCGATGGAAAATTCTGAATTGCATGTGGGTTTTTTATGTGCTTCGACCATTTCTGCCAGCTGTATCAGACCATTTTGACCCTTGCGGCTTATTGTACGTGTGCCGGGAACGCATGACATCAGCTACCGGAACCCTGGGCATTCTATGGTAACTTCTGAGCAAGATGTGGCGACACATTTCAAGAACAGACAGTTAAACGGAGTACAAATGTCACACGGCATTTTATTGAAAAATGGAAACTAGACAACACTGGCCAGCCACGGTCATGGCTGACCTACGACCCCCACACCAACACAATGAGCTGCAGCCTTTGCCGCAAGCACCCCAAAGAAACACGGAGGACAGGGTTGGATTTTCCTAAAGTTGGATTTTCACACGAAAAACGTAAGGTAATTATTTTTAGTCAAACAAGGCACGATTTTTTTTATTTGGCTGGTGAAAAATATGTTTGGTCGGTAAATTTTTGGAAGTCACTCGCCAATGGCAGATGAGGTAAAAAGTTAATTTTACGCCTTGCAAACACTCTGATAGAATGAATATGGTATGCAAACAAGTATGTATGCAGTATGTAAGTATGCAAACAAAGCATGGCAGTTGCTGTGTTGTTGACTGCAACACCCAGCATAGAGGTCTATTTTCATTCCCTTCGTCTAAGGCTCTGAAGACTCAGTGGATTGATTTCATTTTTAATGGAAATGTACTCTCAAAACTCCCTAAAATGTTCTATGTGTGCGTCCACCATATTACGGACAACTGCTTTATTAACCTTGATCCATATAAAGCAGGCTTGACTAAAAGTCTGAAGATGAAGCATGGATCTGTACGTGACACATTATCAAATGTGGAAGTTTTACTATTTCGTGTTGCTTTACTGTATAAGCCTATACAGTACAATGGCCTGTTTTCAGTAGTATACTAAAGGGACTTTTCAGGCTGTGTATCCAGGACCAATGTGGTTTTTGGGCAACACACCTCAAAAACACTGTTGTAGGACCTCTGAGACCTATGGGAACTTGTTGTAAATGAGTATAATGTCACCTTTAAGGTCTGGTTAGGTTTAGCAATAAAAACCACTTAGAGTTAGGGAAAGATCATGCTTTGGGTTAAAATAGCTGGTGTTGTCACCACAAAAATACCTGTTGTCAAGGCAACAGTAAACAAACTCCAGAATGTGACAGCAATCACTTTCTGCATTTAATCTATCTGGCCTTCAGTACTGTTGTATGTGGATGAATTGTGTGCATCCTTCCTTCATTAGTCACACATCTTGATCTGTGCTCCTACCCCACTGTGCTTATTTGGTTGCAACAACATATCACAATAGTAGTAGCTATAGTAGATCATGCTGCTGCTGATCCATTGTCGTCTGACAGCTTGCAAATTTTGGACCGCGTGTCATTTGTTTACAAAATTATGTTCGCTTAAAGGGAAATTTCGGTTTATTTCAACGTGTCTCCTATCGTCCTAAATTTGTTTCAAGTGACTAGTGACATAAAAATAATAGTTAGCATGTTAGCCGTTAGCCTAGATACAGCCGGGGCGCATAGTAGCGTCAGACCTGTTAAAACGTAAGTCAACGGGCATACTTCAAGTGCAAAGTTAGTCCACTAAATAAGCTTTTTTTCCACAAAGACCGCCTCATATCGTTAGGATAAATGTCAGAGAACAGAAAATGACATGTAAACGTGTTGTCTTACCTTACCGGTGTGCTGCCATGTTTGTTTACCATTTAGCCCTGCTTTCCAAAGCGTGGCCGAAATATCGCGAGAACAAGCAGCAATCTCATATCGTGCCTGCAATCTCGCGAGAACAAGACCTGAAAGGTCTTTTGGGCATGGTGAAATAAAATGTTACAGAAAAAAATCAGTCAGGTTGCATGCACATGTCAGGGTCTGAATTGGTCTGAATCTGCATGAAGAGTGATGCTGCGTTCAAGTATAACACGGAGGTCACAGATTCCGACTTCCGAGTAGGAAAAATAAAATAATAGCCCGACAATTTGGAGATCCCAGTCGACAACTTGGGTATGTTTTCTCAACCCCCAGTTCATCGTATGACGTAATTTCGCTATGGCTGACCACATTGTAAACGGTGAGAAAAATGTACATTTTATGAGTTTTTATGAATTTTAATGACCTCAACCTTTGTTACTCGAACGTACCTAGGTCAGAGATGACGTATTTCCCACCTCCAACCATAAGCGAACGCAGCATGACCTGTACTTGGCCTATGACCTGTGACCTCATGGCACACTTTTGGCGCAAACAGGAAGTCTGAATAGCTCAACAACAAAACAAAAAAAGGAAGTCTGCATAGCTGATTTGATGGAAAAATGCTGGGTTTAGCCACTGAACTGAAGGAGTTAATTGAAGGTTCTAGATCTAAAAGAAAACACCACGTGAAACTTATAAAATGGCTACAAAAAAGAAAGCTTATCAAAAAGAAAATGAAATGCAACATTTGCCAACACAAAATGAAGATGAAGGACTGCAGTCGTGGAGATTTCTATAAATGGTAGGTAACGTTAGCCAATTTCTGTTGAATTTACTTAATCTGCACCAGATTACATCACAGTATTAATTAATTAGTTAATGAGTGTATTTATTTATTTAGTCTTTATGTATTTACTGCCTTATCTGTAATAATATTAGGCCTACTATTTGTTCTGTCTATCTATCTATCTGTCTGTCTGTCTGTCTGTCTATCTATCTATCTATCTATCCATCTACATGTTTTGTTAATCCTTCAAAAATGTTCATTTTTAGATTGGTATCACATTGAAACAAATTTTTGGAAAGGTCTTAAACAGAGATCACAATTATGGTTTATCTTTGAATTTCATTGGATCACTCACAAGTAGCTGTGTTGTCCATAGGGTTTGTCAACAGAGGGCCAACTACAAAGGCATTGTCACAAAATCAGTCTTTCTTCAGCAAATCCAAGATGAGCCTTTTCAACTGGATGCGATTCTTGTAAAAGGTATGGAAATAATACTAAAATATAGGGCTGCAACAATTCGTCGACGTTGTCGACAAAAATCGATAATAGAAATAGTCGACAATGAATTCCATTGTCGATAATTGTCGCCAGATGTGTTTTTCCAACGGAGTGAGGCATCTCACTTCATTACAATCTCTGCCGAGAGTCGCACATGCGCAATAGCGTCTCTGCCGAGCGGTAACGTATACATAAATGGCGGCGTCCTACACAGCAGCTACACGTACCAAAACTTCTAAAGTTTGGGAGCATTTTAGCCTGGATACGGCGAATAAAAAGATTACTTGCAAGATTTGCAAAGCAGACCTTGTGTATCACGGCAGCACCTCGGTGATGCACGAACATTTAAAGAGAAAGCACGTCGGACAGTTGAACGAAACAGAGTCTGACTCGCCTCGGTAAGATTCAAGTAACATTCAAGCCAATACGTTTTGTTTTTGATATACATTGTACATTTTATAAGTGTATTTTCGCTTTAAAAGAGAGCTTTAACGTTATGCCTGACTGTGCCTGACTGGTCTGTCCACCATGACAGGTTTGCGTCCAGGTTGTATCACACAGTCCATGTTTACAACTTGAATTTGGACAACTCTGAATGCTTTATTTTCAGCTGTGTATCTACAAACGTCAGTCGTTAAAACCATTAGATTTCAGACTGTTGAGAATTGTAAAGTTCTTTTGCAACAGACTGTGCAGTTGACCACTGAATGTACTTCACAAAATGCACTTAATATTTGTTTTGTTTACTGTTTTACTGCTGCTAATGTGCCTGCCCTTGGTTTACAGGAAAAAATGTTTACTTGATTTTAATTTATTATTTATTTGTTATAAAACACATTTGCCTGTCCTTAAAAAATGGACAGAGGTTTATTTATTTATGGATTTATGTCTATACTGACCGAGCACTGTGCCTAATTGGTTTTAGATAGGACATTTTTATTTACTTTTTGTATGAACCGGCCTATAAGCAGCAAAGTTGAATAAAAGATGCATTTTTCATTGAAGTACCCATCTTTCTTGTGTTTATTATCATTTGCCACATAATTAAAGCAACCTCATGCTAAATTTAAGAAAAATTTAATAATTATCCGATTAGTCGACTAATCGTTTCAATAGTCGGCGACTAGTCGACTATTAAAACAGTCGTTAGTTGCAGCCCTACTAAAATATCTACTGGATATATTAAAAACTACATAGAAATAATTTACATTAATAGAAAGAATCTCAATGCCTGTCATTTAAATTACACCAAAGCCAGAGGTGGGTTATGGTAGGCTATATAGTCGCATATGCTGTCAGCATAAGCAGTCTGTTAAAAGAGAACCATCCCAGAGGGTTTTCATAGAGGTCCCCGCTGAGATGTACAGGAAAGATGTGCTTGACGCTCATATGGGGTCAGACCACCACACTGCAGCCTTTCAGGCCCATGCAACAAAGTGATCACAAAGAGAAGATGATTTAATAAAGTGCATTTATTGCATAAAAATAAATTTAACCTATAAGGATCTTTTGTACTACATTAGCACTTCATGCACACAGTGTTCTAAGTCTTGAATATACTGAGTGAACAAAAATTTGAATGCAAATATAAACTGTAGACTGCCTGCTGGGCCATCTGACCGAATCTGATCGCGCCAATATGGGTGGGTACCACCAGGCCTGAAAAAACATTCTAGGGGAAACACTGTATTTGTATAGCACCTTTCATACAGGTTACTGCAGTTCAAAGTGCTTCACAGATGACTGACAAGCCAATAATAATAGAACAAGTGTAGACCGTGAAAACAACAAAAAAGCAAAACAAAGAATTTGAGATCAATGCAAGAAAATAAAAAATATGAAAATGTAATAAAAAGTTACATTTAAAAGCTATAATAGCAGCAATAGTAGTAAATTATGTAGGTTTTAGTAGGTTTAAGTTTATGTTTAAAGATTTCAACTCTTCCGGTTGTTCTCAGATCCATAGGCAGACTGTTCCAGTGGCTCAGAGTAAAACTAAAAGTTGCCTCACCAGTCCTGCACTTTGGAACAACTAGCAGACTCCTGCCAGAGGACCTGATGGGCTATAAGCATATTACATGTACAATGCCTATAAAAAGTATTCACCCCCTTGGATGTTTTACCCTTTACTGCTTTTATAAATCAGTCATGGTCAACATAATTTGGTTTGTATGACAAAAAAAAAAAAAACCCTCTTTAAGTTTAGGAAAACTTTGTGCAGTGATGTCCAGTATACTAACCATTTGTGAACTCCAGATTAATTATTTTCCAATTCTTTTCTATTTCACTTATTTTACTGAGGGAGGTAATAATGCTCATAACTCCATGACAGTTTGTTCCATCATCATGAAACTTTCTTTAAGTGTGGGCAGGCACATCAGTAATGCCGACATTGCTGGGCTGTACCTTGAATCACTGTTATGCCCATTGTCATAGTAAAGAATGCCCTCCCAGGTGTAATTGCTGAAGTATTGTCTGCATAAGGCCACAACATTTTAATTTTATGTATTTGTAGGTTTGCACAAGGCCTACGATTGAGGCAAATCGACATGATGACAGATGACATTGCTGGGAGCTCAAGAACACTGTCAAAGATGGCCAAAAAGCTACGAAATGCCTGTGTTGAGGCAATGGAGAGAAGGAAGAGAAGGACAGAGACTGGGAGGGCAGAAAGAGTTTGTGGCTATCAATGAAAGCCATTTCAGACACAAAAGGAAGGTAAGTGGAAACAGCCATATGCCTAAAATTTCTCTCCCTCTCAACCTCTCCAGTGTCTCATGTCAATTAATTAACACTATTTGTCGGCTTTTTATAATGCCTTTTTTTTTTTTTTTGCTGCAGCGCTGCTGCTGCGTTGTGTCTCCAGTTGAAAGTTGTGATTTGCTAAATACATTCTACAATAATAAATTAGATGAACTTTTGGTCTATAATATTGTTGGCTATATTAAGCATTTTAATAAATAAAAAAAACTTAAGAATTAAAGAAATAAACACCGAAATAATTAGTGGAAACTTTTTTTTTTATTGATACTCCTCTTCTCTGACATACTAACACACACACACACACACACACACACACACACACACATTGAACACGCAATTGAATGAATGAATGAAAATTGGAAGCGGTTCAGCTGCAGTCCCGCCGGCTGGCGCGGTTATTAACAAAATGTTTTTTTATTGACCGTATGAATGGTTTTGTTTTCAAATAAATATTTGGAAACGAAAATGTATGCTTTGGTGTCCGACAGCCCATTGGTTCAACATCCCATTAGTCTGACAGTCCGCGGTGCTGAACGGCTCCCAGTGGGCGTATTTCTACCTTGATGGTGCGCCGCGACCGGCTCTGGGTCAGCTGGGAAAGGCTTGAGGCGAAGCAGGCTCACAGTTTCACTTTCTTTTTCATTTTAACCCACACCATGATCTTTTCCTAGCCCTAACCAAGTGGTTTTTGTTTTACAGGCGTTGCTGTTCCCGGCTTCCCACTGTGGAGCCAAGGCTTCTGTGTGGCAAAACTGGATGTGCACTGCCACCGCGCGGAGGGCGGGGGGGTCATCCAATCAGAAAGATAGACAGAGTTTGAATTTGAATTTAGATAATTAATTGGTAAAAAAGGAAAACAATCAAGGCATTGAGGATGGTTGTAATCCAGATTGTCTGGCCGGCCAGCGTCAGCTTTTTCGTCACGTTTTTACTCGTCAGTTCATAACATAGACGTCGGAACTAGGGGTGCGGGGGGTGCGACCGCACCCCTTCCCATCCGCACCCCCGCACCCCAGCCTCCCTACCCACTGCATTACGCTTTAAAAAAATAAAGAATCTGAATTTAAACTCAATTTGTCTGACTTACATTTATCTCTTTCATATCATTAATGCATAGATCTATGCTTTTGATGTGATATGCAGCCTGCCTGACTACATACAGTAAGTAGCCTTGGCATCCAGGATGTTGTGTCCATCCTGCAAACCTTGCAGCCCCAAAGCCGCTCCATGCTGTCGGAGGTGAAGCTCATTAAGCTCTGTCTGGCCCTGCCCATATCTGTCGCGGCATCTGAGCGCTCTTTCTCAGCCTTGCGCAGGCTGAAAACCTGGCTGCGCAACACCATGACGCAGGAGAGACTAACACATTTGGCCATTATGAACGCTCACAGTGACCTTATGGATGAAAGCGATGTCTCGACCCTGCTTAAAATCTTCATCAGTAGGTCAACTGAGAGAAGGTCCACTTTTGGAAATGCATGAAAGCCCTGAGTCAGGAGCACAGACTTTTCTTTTTTTCATTCAAGGTTACAAATAATGCTGTTATGTTCCTTAAGTGGCTTGATTTAGTTATCAAAGTTTCATTTTCTTAACAATAAAGATGCCGTGTTCATCCATTCTAGTTCTCTTATAGCTGCATGTTATTATAAAATGACTTCAAATCAAATCCTTAATCATTGATAAGTGTGCGTGCTTCCCCCGCCCCTCCCAACAAAAATCCCGCCCCCCCCTCTCAGAAAATAGTTCCGACGTCCATGGTTGATAATGAACAAAGATTTCGTTTTAGTTTTTGTTGTCAGTACTTATTAAATTTACGTTCTTGTCACAAATTAGTCACGGAATAAAGGGTCGTCAATGAAAAGTTTTCGTTTAAGTTTTAGTTGACAAAATTAACACTGCATCAGGCTCTGCCTGAATTTGGATATAAGCATTATACAGTCAACCACAGTGTGGAGTATGTCAATGCTGATACAGGCTGCCACACTCAACACATTGAGAGGGCCTGGAGGAGCTACAAGGAGACCATTGGGAGACTCCGGGGGAATCGCACCGAGGATCTACTAAGAGCTCACCTGATTATAATTGAGTGGAATGAATGGCTGGGTAAAAAACACTATAATGGTCCACTGGGACGCCTGCTCCATGATATTGCAAAGCAATACAAATAGACAAATAAATTATGCCAAGAAGGCAACACATTGACATTGTAGAGTGTGTGATGTTGTTCATTGCTTTGTTGTTTATTTTTAATTCGTGGAAATAGGGTGTGAGTTGACAATGAAATATTTAATTTTAAAGTGCAATGTGCGTGAATATTGTATCATCAATTAATTTTAAAATTAATTTGTCATTGTTGTGTTGTAATCCCACCATTCTTGTCTCCCACCATGTTTATCTGTGGTACAGTGTTGCGTGTTATTGACTCTGTTCGTAAATGTGTTCAATGCGATGATCAGACCCTATTCTTTTATCAATGCAAAATAATCACTCTTTTATATATACTAGTCCATACCCGGGGTTGTGTTATGTATAGAGGAATAAGAAATCAAAGACAGTATATCAGAGGAGATGCAAAATCAGAGCACTGTAAATGCACTGTGTAATAAATATTAATGTAAGACAAACAATGCACACTGTATTTAGAAACATGCTTTATGGCAAAATACATGGAGCATAGTTTTGGCTGACGGCATGGAGGCACTCGCGTGCGCGGGGCCATGTGCGGGCACACAGGTACACACATACAGGTTTTGATCCGCAAGTGTTGGAGATGAAGGCTTCCCAGCCAAACTGTGGTCCCAGCGCGCATGCGCAGCTCGCGCTGCTAATGGTGCTCACAGTATGATTGGGTAGTGGACAAAAACGTAAATATAAACAGTAGAAATGTGGAAAAAATGCAAAAACGGCATTGTGGCTGTCTGCACATGACCAAGATGAAAGCCTATGTGCAAGTTCAGAGAAGTAGGTCAAAGCAGTGAGGAGGAAAACGGATGATGACAGACAGACGGACGGACAGACGGACAGACGGACAGACGGAGGGAGGGACAGAGGTTTCTCCATTTTTCCATCTGTTGTCAATTACACACAGGTCCGAACACACATGCACAAACAGGACCTATACATGCACTAAGTGGAGAGATGTCAGAGTGGGGCTGCCCATGACAGGCGCTCCGAGCGGTTGGGGGGTTCGGTGCCTTGCTCAAGGCAGTGCCCAGGAGGTGAACTGGCACCTCCAGCTACCAGTCCACACTCCATATTTTGTTCTGGATGGGGACTAAAACAGGCGACCCTCCGGTTCCCAACCCAAGTCCTTATGGACTGAGCTACTGCCACCCCAATAGATCACCAATTGAAGATTTAATGGAGTCAAATAAACGTTACCCAGTGGTTTATAAACCAATTATTAACCATTTACAAAGTATTACAAACATCAGTTGCAACTTTACAATACAATACAATGTTTATAGATGGTTTATAAACCATCTTAAACCATATTAACCATTTACAAAGTGCTACAAATAAGAGGTCTTCTACATATTTAATGTTTATTGATGTTTTACAACCAATTTCTTAAAGGTATACAAATCATTTGGTAATCATTAACAAATGCTTAATATAGTGTTAAAAATGTTATAATGAGTGTAACTATAAACCGTTAATAAATAGTCCATTAATAATTAATAAACTTTTTTTTTTTTTTTTTACATACTTTATTAATCCCCGAGGGTAAATTCAATTTTTCACTCTGTTTGTCAATTACACACAGGTCCGAACACACACATGCACAAACAGGACCTATACATGCACTAAGTGGAGAGATGCCAGAGTGGGGCTGCCCATGACAGGCGCTCTGAGCGGTTGGGGGGCCGTGCCCAGGAGATGAACTGGCACCTCTCCAGCTACCAGTCCACGCTCCATATTTTGGTCCGCCCCCATAATTTCATTGTTTGTTAATGGTAAAGTAACTATTAACTATTATCTATTTACCATTTATAAATGGTTAAACATTAATAAATGATCTATTTACCATTTATAAATGATGTATTTACCGTTTATAAATGATGGTTAAACATTAATAAACTATCTGTTTACCATTTATAAATGATGGTTATTGTAGTAAGTAAGTGTTACTGTCCGAGGTCCTGCCCAACGCTGCTTGCAGCTTTAATTAATTGCTACTTCTGCATCACTAATACTTTTCTTTAACCACAATTCAGTCAAAATAAGGATATCAGGCTCAGACTGAGATATTAAAACACCAATGTGATCTATTTTATGATTTTGTAATAAGCTTCTTATATTTAAATGCATCAAACCCAGGCCTCTCCTTGACTTAAAATAATGAGGGTCTAAGAAGTCTTGGGTGGAAGGAGATATATTTGAAGCAGGGGTATAGTGCCCAGTTGTGGAAACAGGTGTTATTGGAATTAAGTTGTTTTGGTCTCTGCAGATATTCAGACAATTATATTCAGAAAGAAGTTTGTTAGATCTGTTGGTGATTCTGACTCTGATAGTGTGGCTCTCAGGCATGTTATGGTAATTAATTGGACTGTAGGGGGAGCTAGCAGTACAGGCAAGAGGTGAGGGGGTCACAGGGGACAAAGAAGAGCAATTAGTGACCGGTGTGTAGTACGATGCTGTAAGGGAATGAGTGGCAGACAGTCAGTGAAGTGAGGCAGTTGTGACGGCATGGAAAATGTTTGCTGACAGTGCTCGGGTGCTGAGGAAGCTGGGGTGGATACCATCAGTGCTAAAAAAGGGAGCTCGTTCCCAGAATAGATTGAAATTGTCGATAAAAGACAGGTTGTGTGATGGACAAACTGACAGTGACCATGTGTGCAAGGAGAGCAACCTTGTACAACATCCGATGCCAGGGCCCAGCGAGGGGAGAGGGCCTGAGATGAAGACGGATTTTCCACAGTTTTTGAGTTAGTTAAAAAGACCGATAAAATCCTCCTTTAAAACTTCAGACTGCCGCTTGGTGGTGTTGTTTGTGCCAACATGACATTATGGACGTATGGGTGTTTGTTGAGCAGTGACGGGATCTGCCGGATGACGTCAGCAACTGTAGCACCAGGTATGCAATAGGTCACTGCAGTTTTGGATTTAGTATTTCTCACAATGGAGTCTCCGATGACCAGGGATATAGGCGTGAGCAATAGAGGCTTGCTGTCGGGAGTTGAGGACACAGCCTGGGGAGTGTAGAAGCGAAAATCAGTGCCTGGAAGTGGGCCAGATGGCTCCCGACCTCATCTTCTACTTCTCTTGCAGATTGTCCTCTGAGTTGAATTAGTATCTTAGGTTCAGTTGGCTGACACTTAGAGAAACACTGGAGTCGAATGGAATCTGGTACAATCGAGTTTAATGTGTTCACAAGCAACAACACAGACAACTCATGAGTCAAGCTCCGGAACAAGACTGAAGTTTCACTTTGTGCGCTCTCCCTTTTATGCTGGTGAAGATTCGAGAGAATCTCCACCCTTTTCCTTTAGTCCATCCTACCTGCGTTCGAATCTACTGGTGGCAAGTCTTTTTCTTTTTAGCCCTTTTCCATCTGGTCCAAATCTATTGGTTGCAGGCCCCTTGGGCCCTTGTCCAAACATGACCTAATGGTGTAATCCCTGGGCCTGGAAATCCCCAAATTCTCCCACCATTAGATTTGAGCTGGTTTCACTTTACTTTTTAAAAAACATATAAAACCTGGGGACTTTCTCTATACAATCCCCTGTGCTTTCATGCAATGTGAACTCTTAGGGTGTGTGTCATGCAATACAAACGTTAGAGTGCATGTGTGTTATTATTAAAACAGTACATGGTGTGGTATATGTGCGTTCTTCAATGTGAATTCATAACCTTGTGTTATGAATACTTGTATAACAGTGTTTTATCACACATAGATGCATAACAAACAGTTTTATAGGAACTTATACATAAAACATGGTTATATAACCAACTCCGATGTGCCTTCTGATAACTAATCACACTGTGTAAGCATTATGCAATAATGTTTTGAGCACAAGAGCTAAGCTTGATGGCCTCGCTTTTACTTTTCTATTGCATGCATGATTATTTATAATGGCCTTTTTATACATTGGTCACAATTGGCAAAGTACATATCACTCTTAGCCAGTATTACTGTCCAGTTGTTGTCCATCAGACACATAGGCAGATGTGCCCACCATCCGCAGGCGTCGATAGGATGCCACCTGGTCCCTCAGCATTCCAACCTCCTGTTGTAAGGCTTGATATCCGACCAGTTGTTGTTGTAAGGCATCCCTAGCCTGGGTCAGCTCCAGGACTTGGTTACGCAGGTTGAGTGTTTCTTGTTCAGTCAGCCGCATGTGTTCCCTCTGCAGCCGTTTGTTTTCAGCCTTTCTGATTATGTAGGAGCCAAAGCGAACTCTGCGGAGTCTTTTCCGCAGTATTATGGGGTAACTGCGCACAAGTCGGCGGAAAGGGCCTGCGGGAACAGGATGGAGCAGGGTGCGTAGCTCTTTTACCAAGTCTTCATGCTTTTTTGTAGTTGGCACTCCATCAGGTAGGCTCCAGAGGCAACTTTCCACATATTCTGGACACACTCCGTACTCCTGCTCCAAGACCTCACGTGTTTCCTGTGATAGGGCCTGTACTGACAGGTGACCCTCATTGTGGGATTCCAGATTCGCCTCTGAGAGTGGCACTATAGGCGGTGGGCTGGTAGGTGAGTAGGATGACAGTGGTCCAATATCGTCCTTTGATGATGACAGTGGGTCAGGGGAGTGCAATGGCAGCAACTTAGTGCGGTTGCTGCCCTTAAGGTTTCTCTGCTGAGGCGGTGCCTGCGCTGTGGTGGTTGTCTGAGCCTTTAATGCGGCTTTCATCAGGTATTGGGAACACTGCAGGCCTGGATTCACATCCCCCATCTTTTTTCTTAACTGGGACCCGGCTGGACTCTGCCATCCGGATTAGTGTTGCTAGTGATTGGGTTGGGCACTTCTTGGTGGGCCCCGCTCTGACTGGGGGCTTTGACCGGGTCCAGGATCTCTTGCAGTATGTAGCGGAGCAGGGAATTGGTGGGAGGTTGGGTTGGTGGCTGAATAGATGGCCGGGGTTGAGCGTAGAGCTGCGACAGTGTCATCTGAGTGGAGTGTCCACGTACTTCCATCGGGGCATCTCCGCTGGGGGTGCAGGTCGGTGTGGGACGGCTGGCCATCGAGCAGGGTAATCCTGGGTGGAATAGTGGAAGTGGAGATGATGGATACGGCGGAGGAGGCTGGCTCGGCACACCTGGCCCCTGCTGTTGGCACTGGAACCCAGGTTGGCCCCCCGGGTTCTGCTGGTATAGATATGGGGTTCTCCAGTTCTCAGCCATATTCTGCACCTATCTTAAGGTTGTAAAGGACATCTTTAATGCACTTCACCTTTTATTGTCTACTTCTCCCTTCAGCACTTAATTTTATACATAAGCCATGCAAGCAGGGTTAATTGTTAGTGGTTAAGTGTTAGTACTGGTCTGGTGACAGCAAGGGTATTAGGGGCTGGTGGCTCGTGGCATCCTCCGTTCTACACAATCTCCTCATATTCTCCTTCCGCTTGCCTATATTTCTGCTCATATTGGACAGCTTCCACTGCAGTGCCTCGTGGCATTATCTCATATTGATTTCTAACATATCGCCCTATAATCTGGTCTTGATCCTTAGGAACCTTTCCCTGAGGGCCACTCATGTCTTCATATGGCTCTCCTTCAGCGGGCCATGGACCTTGGTCTATTATGACAAACTGTCCCATGTGGGTTTCCATGGCTTTTCTGAACACTAACCGCACTAAGGGAATAATACAACAAGATACTACAAGAAGGGTCAGCATAACAAGTCCCAACAGCACTCCTATCATTCGCAAAATCTTCCCAGGGGATAGTTTTGCTAGCCAATCCCAAATTGAGGAAACCCTAGTGTTCCAATTGGAGTGCTGCACATGTTGGTCTCTTAATGTATGTATGTTCTCTAAGGCCTGGGTTAAGTTGCCATCCTCCCCTGTGTGCATGGGGATGACAGTACAACAATGTTCTCCTATCACATCACAGACCCCTTGGTCTTGAGCAAGCATTGTCTCGATAATGAGCCTGTTTTGCACCGTCATCAAAGATTTGGCATGCAGTTGCTCACTTACTCCTTGTAAAGCGTCTATGGTCCAGTTTACAAATCTTTGTTGATTATACCGCAAATTATTTTCCCAGCGGCTATTACGCTCTATGTACTGGGCGTTCACAAAGTATCCACCAAGGGGCACAGAACCCCATCTTCTGGCCCATGATATCCAGTCCTCTGATATAGCCTGATTCCCCTCGGGCATCCCGTACGGTACCTGATCGTATGTAATGTATATGTTTGCATCCTCCTTCCAGAGGTGTGTTTGAGTGTCAGCCGATCTATGAGACCTTGTTGAAGTATTGTTCTTTAGACTGTTATTTAGACTTACTATCGTAATTTGTCCTGTTAACATTACTGGGGCACAGATTCCTGTCCAATTCGCTGGTAGTACAGCTTGTACCTGGCGATCGCTCTCACACATCCAAAATATGTCTGCCAATAGCTCTGTGCCGTTACTAAGGTCACCAATCCCTACCCAAGCGGCAGATGTACAATTGCCTGACCATATAGTTGAATTCTTTGAAGCACCGCTGATCACCTGTTCACACTGAATTTTGGATTCTTCAGTGGTATTACATATCTTTTCTCGCCTCCGAGACGTCGGAACTCCCTGGTTTGTGATATTTTCATGCCTGCACTGGATCAGCTCCTCCACCTCTTTGGTAGCGTTGAGAGAGGTGGAATTGTCTAACACACTTTCTATCCCTTCTCCTCGTGCTATACAAAATGGGAATACAATATCTTGTGCCAAATGCACTACTGGAGATACTTGATACTCCTGTTTGATTGATTCAGGGGCGCCTTTAAGACTTACAGGACAAATTGCAGTGTTATTAGTGTGTTTCCCTCTTCCTGCTGCCATCCACATGGTGCACTGTGTAAAACAGAAAAATGTGCGTGTGCATTCCTCTATATCTGGGAGAGGCCTGACGATGGGTAAGCCCCTCTTCCTGTGACATGCTATACATGAGCTATTGGTGACTTGTTTAGTGGAATATTCCAGCCATTGATAGAACTTATTGGACTTCCAGGTGGTCGGTCTTATTACCTCTACTCTCCATGCCCTCACATCCCTTGATTTCCTCTGGGGCACAGGGTCCAACTGAAGCCACTGGCGGGCTACCTTTATAGGTCTGCTGTGCCCTGTGTCTGTGTCGGTGCAACCTCTTATGTCACACATAACTCTTGCTGTCACCTTTCCTTCTGCACTACAGCGTGGTCCTATGGACCGGCCATGCAACCTAATGCTTCCTGGATCCTCCATCAATATGTCGTTGTAAGCATGCGAGGTGGTATATGTGCCAGAGGGGCTGTAAAAACTTTCCTGATGTTGTATCTTGCGCAAGTCTCACATTCACTCAATACTCTATCTACTGTTGCTGCCATGAATGGTGACCACCATACTGCTTGTAATTTCCGTAGGATCTCCCCCCTTGCTCAATGGTCACTACCATGCGCCCAAATTATTGCGTGTCTTAACAGCAAGGTTGGTAGGACAAAATGACCATGACTATCTCGCCAGGGACCATGCATTGGACCCTGTGGCACTGTTCGGATAACTCCATGTTGCACCCATAGGTGTTTTTTGCTTTCACTAACTCTGTTTTGAGCCATTATAAGAGAAGACATGGTAGTGAGGAGTTCACAGTCTTGTATGGTTAGTATGGGTGCCATTGTTGCACCTATTGCTGCCTGTTTGGCTGCTTCATCAGCTAGGTTGTTCCCTTTAGCTATCAATGAGTCAGTCTTTTGGTGGGCTGGACATTTAATTACTGCTAAAGCTGTGGGAAGAAGCATGGCTTCCAATAGTTCAAGGATGGCATCTCCATGAGTGACAGGAGTGCCGTCAGCTCTGCGAAACCCTCGTTGTTTCCATATGTTAGCAAGAACATGACACCATAGGCATACGCTGAGTCTGTATATACATTTAGCGACTTTCCTTCTGCTAATTTGCATGCTGCTGTTAGGGCTTTTATTTCTGCGAGTTGGGCTGAGCAAGGCTGAGAGAGTTTACATGATTGCAATGTGACAAAGTTTTGGTCATCGTTGTCAAGTTGAACAACCCCGTAGCCGGCGTGGCTACCAGTGGCATCACGGAAACATGACCCGTCAACAAATAATGTGAGATCAGCTGGAATTGGTTGATTATGTAAATCTTCTCTAGCATGCATAAATTTGTCTGTATCATGAATACAGTCAGGTGGCGTACCTTCTGTAGGTAACACCAGTTTGGTGGCGGGGTTAATGATAATACAGTGCTGAATGTTCAGGGGCTGATAGGATTACCTCATAGCCCGTGCATCTGGCTTGTGTTAAAGCAAATCGTGGACTTGTCAATAGTGCATGAAGTTGGTGGGAAGTATACAACGTCACAGGATGTCCCATGGTCAGTGATGATGCCTTCTGAAATGCAAATACAGCTGCGGCTAGCCCCTGATAACAGGGCGGCAGCCCAGCTTCTATGTTGTCTAGCTTGGTACTGTAATATGCTAAAGGTTGCTTCCCTGTAGGTGTGTCTTGCATAAGCACAGCACAAGCAAAGCCTGATCTTTCAGCTACATATAAATGAAAAGGTTTAGCGTAGTTAGGAGTCCCCAACGTTGGAGCGGATTGCATGTCTATTTTTAGAGCTTGGAACGCTCCTTCTGCTTCCTCTGTCCACACCAACTGTGCTGTGTTATTGGTTTGCCCTGCTGCCCTTATCAGAGCCCTGAGTGGAGCAGTTTTGATGGCATAGTCACAAATCCACGGCCTGCTGTAGCCTGTCATGCCCAAAAAAGATAACATCTGGTCCACCATTTGCGGTTGAGGGGCCTTGATTACTGCCTCTAACTGAGATGGTGCGATACATCTTTTGTCCCCACTCAACTGTCTGCCCAAGTACTCTACAGACTGCTGGCAGAACTGCAGCTTAACTTTATTGACCTTATGCCCTCCTTGTGCTAAGGCTGTGAGCATGGCGATGGAGTCTTTTTCACATTGTTCTTTTGTGGGGCTACAGATTAACAGATCATCTACGTACTGCAAAACTGTGCTTGGCACGTTCAAACTCGCTAAATCTTGTGTCAACACGCGGTTAAAGATCGAAGGCGAATCTGAGAACCCTTGTGGAAGTCTCGAGTACGTATATTGCTGATTTTCGTACGTAAAGGCAAACAGGTATTGAGAATCTGGATGTAGTGGTACACTGAAAAAGGCTGAACACAAATCAATCACTGTGTACCACTGGGTGTCTGGTGGGATGTTCAATAGCAATGTGTGTGGGTCTGGAACGAGTGGTACTTCGCCGTCTACCACTGCATTAACTGCTCTCAAATCATGGACTAAACGGTAGTCTGTTGAATTTGGTTTTCTGATGGGAAAAATGGGTGTGTTGCAAGGGCTTTTAATCTTAACCAACACTCCTGCTTCCACCAGACCCTTAATCGTTGGCCTGATACCATCAATTGCATACTGCTTGAGAGGATACTGTTTCTGATATGGTAGATTGCTGTGTGGCTTTAGCTTAACGTGAACAGGTTGGGCTGATTTTATTAATCCTACATCTGTCTTATGGGCTGTCCACAACTGGGGTGGGACCTGGTTTAGCATTTTACCATGTTCTGCGGCGACTACCATGTGTGTGGGTGTGCTTCCATCTACCATTACTTTATCTGCTACTGTTTCATCACCTACCTTGACTGAGATTCTGATAAACTGCTTATCTTTTGAGATGTGAATGTACTTATTCTTTGTGGGTACCCACTCTTGCACCTGCAGGGCACGCTTGACCATAGGACCAAGATGATGAGACTCATAACCTTTTGCCACTAACAGTGTGACGTGCGGCGTGGAATTTAGTACCTGAAACCACCCAATCAATTCTTCCGGAAGGTGGACAGCTGCTGCCACGCCTTCTGGCCCCAAAAACATGTCTTCACTTGTGATTAGACATGGTTTCTTGTTTAATACTGCATCCCAGCACTCCTGGTAATCTACATGAGTCAAATCTTTGTCATACATGAGCGTGCAGTGCAGTGGCAGAGTGGGGGTGTGTGCTGTGTCATAGTGAAGTCGAATCCACAACTCCCATTCAGTCCATGCCTGTTTGAGGTGTGATTCTTCTGGTGTCAGCTGGAGCCAGTAGGCAAGTGCTTGTTGTTTTTGCATTGTGCCCAGGGGAAGCTGTGGCATCATGTTCTGTGGGGGTTCGTCCGGGAAATCCAAATACAGTCCATCTTGGGTGCACATGATTTTGGCTTTTAATGGGCATAGAATGTCTCTTCCTAACAGGTTTACTGGGGTATGGGCTGAATATAGCAAGGGTGCGCATATAACTTTGCATGCAATGAGCATTGGAACGGGTTCCGTCAGACTTGTGATTTCCCAGAGAAGCCTAAGGTTCTTATAGATGACGTGGAGAGGGGGAACCTGGAACCTTCTTTTCCAGTGCACGAATATGTAGCTCCTGTGTCCACCATAAAAGGGTATTCACGGTTGTGAATGACAACAGGTATGATTGGTTCATCTTGTGACTGCAGTGATATTGCTGGTGACATTAGTTCCCCCTCAGGCTTCTCTGGGCACCCCTACCACGGTGTCCTTGCTCCGTGTTGGGCCAGTTTTGTGCTGGACCGTCCCATGGATTACTAGGACAGTGGCTCCGTATATGGCCTGGTTGGCCACACCCCCAGCACAGGTTGTCAGGTGGAGCCGGATTAGCTCCTGGATAACCCATGCCCATGTCTGGTGGGCCTGGTTGCTGGCTGGGTGTGGTTTGCTGGACCACGTGCTGGTTTCCTGGTATGTAATTTCGGGCCCCCCTTCCAACCTCCTCAAAACGTTGTATCTCCTCTGGGTCCACCTCGGCTTTGCCCCCTCGGGGGCCGCTGGTTGCCGCCACCTCTTGGTGCTTGCTGCTGGTAATTGTAATGGTGATGCGTGGCACTGGCAGGGTTATCATTTCCTGCTGTGTTTGGGTCTGTTGGGGCTGGCTGCAGAGGTGCTTGAGGCTGGATGGCCTGTGGAGCTGTTTGATTGGCCATCACCGTGGGGGCCTGAACTTTAGTTTTTTCTTTATCCTTTTCCTTTTTTACCAGCTTACTTAGCTCTCCCAGCTGTAGTTGTGACAGCTTGTTGGCTAGCTGTTTGCTATCCTCTTCCATTTTCTTTTTGTCTTTTCTATAGAGCTCCACATGATGGATAATGTGTTCTGAAAACAGTGGCCAATCCATCTTCATCAGTCCTACCACACCTTCCAGGCGTCGCTGTACATCCTCCAGCATGGCTTTTTTAACCATCATTTTGAACAAGCTCTGAGCCGTTTTATTAGCATTCCATGCTTCCCCTGTCTCTTCCTTCCACCTTTTCTGGAAGCTGTGTAAGAACTTGAAGGGACATTCATCCTCCCCCATGGTCTGTCCCTCCAGCTTGGATGGGTCTCTCTTTGCTGGATAGTGGGCTCTCAGTTGCTGCCACACCCGGGAACGGTAGTCTCCAAAATTCACTCCATCGTGTACATTGGTTCCGATGGCTGTACTTAAGTGTGCTTCCGTGAATATCTCCTTGGTGGTTTGTTTTCCTGCCACATAGGTGAGTATGGCTTTGATATCTCCTACGGCCAACTGTATACCAGCTGTGGTTTCTTCTAAAGCCATGATCCATTTATCGGCCCCATCCGTGAGCATGGGTAGACGTTCTGCCAGGCCTATCATGTCCATGAAGGGCCAGGGCTCGTATTGTTTTCTTCCACTAGTTTTTGTTATAATGGGGCACATGTGGGAACTTTCGCTGTCTTCATCTGACAGGTCCATCAGGAGGTCACCAACCTTTTTCCCGCTTCTCAGTGTCATGCCAACTCGATCTTGGCTTCTTCTATCCGTTTTCTGTCCTTGGTCAGTGATCTGTACGTCTTCTGACCGTGCTCTATTGGTTTCCATAGTGCCCTGGAGTTTTCGAGTGATATGCTCCGTTGTGGGGCTAACTGGGGGTTCCCTCTGTGTCTGTTGGGAAGCTCCATCCTCCTCCAGCCGCTCTTTTAATTTTTCCAATTCTTGAGCCATGCGCTGTACTCTATCTTCAGCTCTTCGAGTCACCCCTTCCAATTGCTGAAGTAGCTGTAAGTTTTGAGTGCCGCTCGGTGAAGCTCCCCTTGGGGCACCTTCCCCAAGACCACAGCCGCCCTTATCAGATGGTTCATCTTTCATCTTCTGGTCTGGATGAGTTGTGGGGTCAATGGTGGCCGTCCCCTGACGCTCTTCCTCCTGGCGCCTTCGAAGGTGCTCCGCCTCTCGTTCCAGCCATTCTTGCAACTGTTGTTCCATCAGGGCACTCAGGAGTCTAGATTGTGGCACCGACCCTTCCTCTTTTTTCCTTTGTGATGCTGCTGTGGGGGACTTGAATTCCCCCAAGAGGAGGCTCGAGCAGCTTGAATGGTGAGCAGACTTTTTCATAGGGAGGCTCGCATAACTTGAATGGAGGGACTCGTATCCGTCCTCTTCTAGTTGCCTTGGCTTCCCATTCCTTCTGTGTGCTCGCCTCTCTCTGGGGGGTTGGTTGGTTGGTTGCTCAGCATTTTTTCCCTTCTTTGCATTACGTGCCTTGGTGTATAATTCAAAGTCAGTGGCTTCTGCGTCCTCGTTGTCATCTGACGATTCGTCAGTACTGTCTGTCTCTGAGGGAGGCGCCGTTTCCAGTGGTAGCTTTTGCCGTGGTCCCTGCTGTTTCCTTTTCTTGACCTCTTGCTTAGTATTTTTAGTTAAGGTCATTGTGAATTTCCCTTGTAATCGACCCTCCATTTCCATGGCTCTTGAATCTCTTAGTGGATATTGTCCCACTATTGGTTGTGTTGGCTCCTGTGGGTATGGGGGCGGTGGTGGCGTGGGTAAGGGTGGTGCTGTAGGCGTCACAGGAGTTGTAGGCATCACTTCTTCCTGATCTTGGTGTTCTTTTTTCTTTTCCTCCAGCTGCACCATCTGTTTTCTTCCCCCTGCTTGTGTGAACCATCCTAACACTTCCCTCTCCTTAGCTCTTTTGTTCTTTATCTTATAGCTGGCTTTGGTGTCTTTGGCTTCAGTGTGTCTTAATTCTGACTCTACTTCGTCACAGCATGCTAGATTGAAAGTACCTTCCATAGGCCAACGATTTTTCCCTGATGTTCTTTTGTGCCATTTGCTTACACATCGTTTAATGTGTTTCACTCGACTTGGGTGTTGCCGCATTACTACCTCCACTGGGGTTAAGACCCCTTTCTCCATCTTTCCCTGGTTGGCTCCCATGAAGCCTTGTCTGGCTTCGCTAAGTCTTGGGATCTCTGGCTGTTCGTCTGTTTCTTTTGTGCGTATTAGTACTATGATTTTTCCTACTGTTATAGCAGTTTTGTATTTCTTCTCTCTATATGGGTTGTACTCTAATTTATGTGACCCGTCCCCTTGGGGAACCTGGGTTAAACAGCCAAATTTACCTGTTTCCCAGTCAACTTTTCTGGGCACGACAACAGTTTGCAGCCGTGGAGCATATCTCACCCCGTCTTGGCCTCATATTCTTATCTGGTGCAGAGAGAGTGACGCTACTGGTCCTTTTTTATAATTATTGCACAAGCTCAGCAATAGGGGATTTAGTGAATAAGGGACCCACAGTCTGTGCAAAATCTCTTCCCACGGGGCACCTGGAAACTGTTCTTTTAATTAAACAGAGTTTCTGTTTAATTTCTTGCTTGTCCTGCCAATGCTCAGCTATCTACGTAGGTTCTTTCCAACCAAAAGTGTGTACGTATCCCTCTGTATTCTACAGGACCCTCTGTACTGCAGTGTTCTTCTTCTATGACCTCATCTTCACTATCGTCTCCCACTTCCATCTATTTTAGGTGCTCCTTTTTCCTTTTTCCTTTCTCTCTGATCTTACCTCGTTAGAGTTTATTACAACGGTGAAACTTGTGTATTTGATTTATTGGTTAGGTCTTTTCTACTGTCTCTATGTCTCTTATGTTTGTTAGGTCAGTCATCTAATAATTTATTAGTCTTTTTACATTTACTTTTTATTCAACACTCTACTGTATTTACAACTACTGTTCACATCTTTATTTTATACTTTACTGTATTTACAACAATCTTTATATATTACACTTAGGTATGTTACAACTTTATACACTGATCAATCTGCTCATCTCTTTTATTGTTTTAACTCTTTGGCATTCTGCCCGTGCGATTCTGTCCTCCCTACCCTTCACTCCTGCCCTTTCAAGCTTAAAGGAATGTTGGCAAGGTTGACAGTGGTATCCACAGAAATGCTCTCATGTATTTAACTCTTTATTTTCTCTTTTATTTGCTTGGCATTCCGCCTGTGCGGACCTGCTGTCCGACACAACACCCCCGCCCCTACAGGCTTAAAGGGGTGACAGTAAGATAGGCAGCGGTAACCACAGAAATGATTTGTATTTCTTCTCTTTTACTCTTTTTAACTCTTTACCGGTTATTTTCTCTTCCCTGTATAACTCTTACAGGTTTCTTCTTCTCTTGTGCACTTCTTATTCTTACTTGTCTTCTTAACACTTTAAATACTTTAACTATCTCTTGTTATCTTTGTTACCATTGACTCAAAACACACATTCACTCTTTCCACTCCAAGATCACACTTATTGCACCAGACTCAACTGTCTCCAGTGATGTTAGTTGTATCTTAATAATGCCCTTAATTGGTTCCTTAATCAATCATCACACCACAATTAGGTTCTTAGGGGAGGGAAATTTGCCAAATACCTTTGACCTGGGCAGCCCCAGCACTGCACTCCAGACACACCTTGTTTAGGCAGAAAAAAGCTCTGCTTATCTTATTTTGGTGGCCACCTGTATGTCTGGCGTGCAGCCCAGCGCTCCGGTCTCCGGCTCTGACTTCCCCTCCCTCCTGGCTGGCTCGCCACTTGTAGAAGCGAAAATCGGTGCCTGGAAGTGGGCCAGATGGCTCCCGACCTCGTCTTCTACTTCTCTTGCAGATTGTCCTCTGAGTTGAATTAGTATCTTAGGTTCAGTTGGCTGACACTTAGAGAAACACTGGAGTCAAATGGAATCTGGTACAATCGAGTTTAATGTGTTCACAAGCAACAATACAGACAACTCATGAGTCAAGCTCCGGAACAAGACTGAAGTTTCACTTTGTGCGCTCTCCCTTTTATGCTGGTGAAGATTCGAGAGAATCTCCACCCTTTTCCTTTAGTCCATCCTACCTGCGTTTGAATCTACTGGTGGCAGGTCTTTTTCTTTTTAGCCCTTTTCCGTCTGGTCCAAATCTATTGGTTGCAGGCCCCTTGGGCCCTTGTCCAAACATGACCTAATGGTGTAATCCCTGGGCCTGGAAATCCCCAAATTCTCCCACCATTAGATTTGAGCTGGTTTCACTTTACTTTTTAAAAAACATATAAAACCTGGGGACTTTCTCTATACAATCCCCTGTGCTTTCATCTGAACTCTTTGAGTGTGTGTCATGCAATACAAACGAGTGTATGTGTGTTATTATTAAAACAGTACATGGTGTGGTATATGTGTGTTCTTCAATATGAATTCATAACCTTGTGTTATGAATACATAGACTTGTATAACAGTGTTTTATCACACATAGATGCATAACAAACAGTTTTATAGGAACTTATACATAAAACATGGTTATATAACCTTTACTCTTAATCAGCGTATGCAGTATAACACCTTTACCTGATTAAAGATTAAATCTTACACTACAGGAGCTACGCAACTGTCAGCTAGTTTTGGCGGAGTGGCAGCCAGTTTGGGTCGGTGGCCGGAGGAAGTGACCGAACAGCCTGACCGAGCACCCAGAGCATGGGACACTAATGCATGTTGTGGTAGCGGAAGCAAGGATGAGCTGTAATGTTGTACTGGTAGTAGGGGGAAGTCCTGTGCGTCCAGGATATTGAACCGGTTTGTGACCTGTGCATCCAGGAGGAGGAGGACACAGGGGAGACTTTTTCCCTGTGCTATTCCTACAAACGATGTACCAAGGCTCCTGGTTGAGAGTGCAGCTGTGAATTTTCAGATTTGGTGAGTCAACTGAAGGCAGCGGCCACACCTGCATGGCGAGGTAATCCATCAGTTCAGTCAATTTTATTTATAAGCCCAATATCACAAATCACAATTTGCCTCACAGGGCTTTATAGCATACGACATCCCTCTGTCCTTAGGACCATCGCAACGGATAAGGAAAAACTCCCCAAAAAACCCTTTAACAGGGAAAAAAACGGTAGAAACCTCAGGAAGAGCAACTGAGGAGGGATCCCTCTTCCAGGACAGACAGACGTGCAATAGATGTCGTACAGAACAGATCAGCATAATAAATTAACAGTAATCCGTATGACAGAATGAGACAGAAAGAGAGAGAGAGAGAGAGACAGAGAGAGATGCAGGACAGACGGTAATGACAGTAGCTTACAACAACATTAATGAAAGTAATAATATTATAATTATAGTTCTGGCTACTGTGGTACAAGCCTGAGCCAGCCCTAACTATAAGCTTTATCAAAGAGGAAAGTCTTAAGTCTAGTCTTGAATGTGGAGACGGTGTCTGCCTCGCGGACTGCAACAGAAAGATGATTCCACAGGAGAGGAGCCTGATAGCTGAAGGCTCTGGCTCCTGATCTACTTTTGGAGACTTTAGGGACCACAAGTAACCCTGCATTCTCAGAGCGCAGTGTTCTGGTGGGATAATAGGGCACTATGAGCTTTCTAAGATATGATGGAGCCTGACCATTTAGAGTTTTATAAGTTAACAGTAGGATTTTAAATTCAATTCTGGATTTTACAGGGAGCCAGTGCAGAGAAAATAAAACAGGAGAAATATGATCTCATTTCTTAGTTCCTGTTAGTCCACGTGCTGCTGCATTCTGAATTAGCTGGAGAGTTTTTAAAGACTTACTAGAGCTACCTGATAATAGGGAGTTACAGTAATCCAGCCTAGAGGTAACAAAAGTGTGGACCAATTTTTCTGCATCTTTTCGAGTCAGGATAGGCCTAATTTTTGCAATATTATGCAGATGAAAAAATGCACTCCGTGAGATTTGTTTTAAATGAGAATTAAAAGACAAATCTTGGTCAAATATTACTCCGAGGTTTCTTATGGTAGTACTAGAGGCCAGAGCAATGCCATCCAGAGAAACTATGTCATCAGATAAAGAATTTCTGAGTTGTTTTGGGGCCAAGGACAATAACTTCAGTTTTGTCTGAATTTAACATCAGAAAATTGGTGCTCATCCAGGTTTTTATGTCTTTAAGGCAATTATGAAGTTTAGTTAATTGATTAGTTTCTTCTGGCTTCATCGATAAATACAATAGTGTATCATCCGCATAAAAATGGACATTTACAGAGTGATTTCTAATGATGTTACCTTAAAGAAGCATATATATAGTGAATAGGATTGGTCCGAGCACAGAACCTTGTGGAACTTGAAAACAAACTTTAGTACGTAAGGATGATTCATCGTGAACATAAACAAACTGAAAACGATCAGATAAATAAGATTTAAACCAGCTTAGTGGAGAACCTTTTAGGCCAATTAAATGTTCCAGTCTCTGTAGTTAATAAAACAAGTACAGAGACGAGTCCTTTGTCTGAAGCAATCAGAAGATCATTTGTAATTTTAACTAGTGCTGTCTCAGTGCTATGATGCACTCTAAATCCTGACTGAAATTCTTCAAAGAAATTATTATTATGGAGAAAATCACACAGCTGGTCTGCGACTACTTTCTCAAGGATCTTTGAAAGAAAGGGGAGATTAGATATTGGTCTTTAGTTGGCTAACACCTCTGGATCGAGGGTGGGCTTTTTTAGGAGAGGTTTAATTACAGCTACCTTAAAGGACTGTGGTACATAGCCTGTTAATAAAGATATATTGATCATGTCTAATAAGTGAGTGTTAACTAAAGATAAAACTTCCTTAAGTAGCCTAGTTGGGATGGGGTCTAGGAGACACGTTGATGATTTGGATGAAGAAATCACTGTGGTCAGTTGTTGAGCTGAAATCGGGGAGAAGCAATCCAAATATATATTAGGTCTTACAGCAGTGTTTGAGGTTAGATAGGTACTATCTGAGGACAGAAGTACAAGAATTTTGCCTCTAATAGTTAGAATTTTGTCATTAAAAATGGCTGTAACTCCCCCTCCTCGGTCGCTGCCTCAAGGAATGTGGGTATTATTATGACTGGGAGGAGTGGATTCATTTAGACCGACATATTCATCTTGACACAGCCAGGTTTCAGTGAGGCTGAGTGATCAATATGATTATTTGATATTAATTTGTTTACTAACACTGCTTTAGACGATAGAGACCTAATATTTAACAGTCCGCATTTAATTCTCCTGTTTTGTCTTTCTGTCACAGAAGAGGTTTTAATTTTTATGAGGTTGTTATACACAACTCCTCTTTGTTTAATTTTAGATTTAGATAATTTAGGTGGTCGGCGGACAGACACCGTTTGTATAAAACTATGGGTGGGTAACTGCACTAGAAGCTCAGAGAAGTGTGTTGGACTTCGACTCTGAGTCGTGGTCTCAACTCTGGGTTGTCAGGGTTTTGAATTATTAATAAACTTGGCCAGGTTCCTAGATATCAGAGCAGCTCCATCCAAAGTGAGATAAATGCTGTCTCTCCTAATCAGACCAGGTTTTCCCCAGAAAGTTTGCCAATGGTTAACGAAACCCACATTGTTTGCTGGACACCTCCTGGACAGCCAGTGATTAAATGATGACATGTGGCTAAACATGTCATCAGTGGTCAGATTTGGGAGGGGTCCCGAGAAAACTACGGAGTCCGACATAGTTTTAGCGTATTCACACACCGAGGCAACATTCATTTTAGTGACCTCCGATTGGCGTAACTGGGTGTCATTGCCGCCAACGTGAATAACGTTCTTACTAAATCTACGTTTAGCCTTAGCCACCAGTTTTAAATTTGACTCAATGTCGCCTGCTCTGGGCCCAGGGATACATTTGACTATGGCCGCTGGTGTTGCTGACTTCATGTTTCTCAAAATAGAGCTGCCAATAACCAGAGTTTTCTCCTCAGCGGATGTGTCGCTGAGTGGGGAAAAGCGGTTGGAAACATGAACAAGCTGGTGGTGAACCGTCGGCATCGGCTTGGAACTACGCTTCTCCCAGACAGTTACCCAGCCTCCCAGCTGCACGGGGGTTACCGGGGGACCGCTAGCAGAGGCTATGCTATGTGGCTCCGCACCAGCTACGGGTGGCTGGCTACCTACCGCAGCTACTGAATGATTTTCCATGGTGCAGAGCCGTGTTTCAAATTCACTGAGCCTAGCCTCCAGCGCAGCAAATAAGCTACACTTGTTACAATTACCACTATTGCCAAAGGAGGCAGAGGCATAGCTAAACATCTGGCACACCGCACAAGAAAGAGCAGAAGGAGAAGCCATCACTAACTGTTAAGCTAATGTAGCTATCAAGGCTAATAACGTGCAAACAACAGCTAAGATTAGCAAGAAAGTCATAAAAAACAGGAGAGCTATAAGTGTTTAAACAAAACTAGTGTGGGTTATGACTTGAAGTAGATGTTAAGCAAGTGAAGTGAGAAAAAAACAGAAAGCAAGATGGTAGAGTTCGCTAGAGCAGCACAGAGATGCTATCACAGAAACACCGGAAGAGTTCGCTAGAGCAGCACAGAGACGCTATCACAGAAACACCGGAAATGACACAACTCACTTACCGCAGTACGTCAGCACATCAGTCAGTAGATTTGACCAGATCTGATATTCATCTCCATTCATCATTCGAGGTAAGTGGTGGCATGCTGGGTTCAGATGAAAGCTGGGGAAACAGAGAGAAACGGCTATGGCAGCAAAAGTGTAGTGTGTTTAGCCACTCCGGGTTTAGCTATAGGTTAGCAGAGGCACAGGATAAAAACTTACACGGGACTCCACAGCGTTGTCTTCGTTATTGTATATCTTGGCTTGGGCAGAGATCACAGCAGGTTTAGGTCCTCCAAAGAATGAAGCTTACCGATAAGGGCCTAAGACTGGGCCCACTGAGATGAATGGGTATCTGGCAAGTTTTCAGTGATGATGGTGTTCGCCAGGCAAGAGGTGTTTCAATCACTCGATATAAACCAGATCTAGATGTCTGATTGCCAAAATCTTTTAACTGGGTGAACAATGCAAGTAAAAAATGACAATTGTCTAAAACTGCAACATAAAAGCATGCCTTAAAATAGGTTAAAATGTCAGTTTTGTCAGAGACGTAAGACGCATGCGTACAGGAAACAGGAAGTATAGAAAGTGATGTTATGAACTGATGCCCCCCATCAGCGTATCATACTGCCACGACAGGTGGTGTCTGGCTGGTATTATAACAGCACAAAAGGTTATATCCAGCCACATTTCAAACTGACGCCATCAGCTGGTGTATCATCCCACTGTCATAAGGTCGCTATGCCGTTGGTGTCTGATACCAAAATCACCGACACAGTGGCGGTATTTGACGACTTCGGAATGAGAATGGGCTGGCAAGTAGTAAGTACTCCTGAAGTTGTAAGTACTCCTGAAGTTGCAAAAACTGCTGAGAGGAAAGAAACTGCTCTTCAGGCACACATTTATCAGTCAGTCAGTCAGTCAGTCAGTCAGTCAGTCAATCAATCAATCAATTTTATTTATAAAGCCCAATATCACAAATCCCAATTTGCCTCACAGGGTTTTACAGCATACGACATCCCTCTGTCCTTTGGACCCTCAAAGTGGATAAGGATTAGTGTTCTATTATTTTATAACTCTTCCATCCTGTCACACTGATATTTCAAGACAGTAAAAATCAAAACATCTTCACCTTTCCCTCTCCAGTTTGACCATAAACAGAGCTGCCACTCTTTAATTTTCGTAGATGGAGTAGATATGTTATTGACTGTAATGTTAATGTGATGGAGTGAAGGAAATGACATGTTGACAATTTTTTTTTTTTTTTTTTATCTTTCCAAAAGCCTCTTTAGGCTGTAAATGAACACCCACTTTTTACTATCTAGTAATAAATTTATATCTGGCTCAAAAAGGCAAATAACTGCTCATTTCCTCTTGAGGGTATGTCAATTGGCAATTATGCTTCTTCTATTTTATTTCTTTTTTTTAAACAACCAAAAATATTTTGCAGAGGTTGTATTTTCTCTTCCTTTTCCCCCAAAAATGTGGGGATACAGTGCAAAACAAAATGTCTCCCTTTTGTTTAAATTTTCTTCCATTTGTTTCTTCTACGCCGTCAAGCTCTTTCCACTCTCACAGCTTGCAGGGCGGGATCGAGGTTAAATTTTGTCTGTACAAAGTCATTTAGCCAAGAGGCACATACTAAAAGATTTATGGGGGGCAGCAGTGCCAGGGGTGAGCTTCTCAATTTCCTCCTAACAGCATCTTTCTGGAGAGAAAAAGCTGCTTCTCTGCAGCGTGTTTACATGCAAACAGTGTCAGACAGCTCCAAAATGTTAGTTAGAGCAAAGCCTAACATTTAGATGGAGGGTGACACCCACCAGGCATATGAACAAAGTAAAGCTACATGTGCTGGCTCAGTAATTTGTTTGGAAAAAAAGAGGGATTGATGGAACATAATGGCAACAGGACTTTAGGATAACAAAAACCCTGGGAAATGTCTTTCTATCTGAAACTGGCACTGGTAATGGCAACAGGCAGCAGTAGTTGTGCGTGTGTGCTCTGTGTTTTTGTCCCTAACACGGTTTATCGTCACTACTAACCCCATTACCGACCTGTGTGTGTATGGTACGAAGCAACAATCATGATGACTCACCCTCTTGTGGTATACTTTTTGATCCTTTCGACACTTTTTGGGTGGACTCTAGTACCAAGCGCATCAGCAGTATGGTTGGGAGTTCCTCCTCCTCCTGCGGTGTTCTCCCTGCGGATATTCTCAAGATAGGGACCTCCACAGAGAACCGGCACTGGGAGCATAAGCGGATCAGAATCAGAATCAGAATAAGAAATACTTTATTGATCCCTGAGGGGAAATTATTTATGTTACAGGTGCTCCTTGCAAGACAGGAAAGATACATGAAAATATAAGAAATTTAAACAATAGTATTAACAAATATATAGTTAAATAAACAGGAATTATTAACAAACATAAACGTAAATTATATATGTGTATATATATATATATATATATATATATATATATATATATACATACATATATATATATATTGTAAACAAAATTTACACAAACAGAATATATACAGTCAGGGTGAACGGGGTTATTGCGTAGAGCAATATTGCACAAGTTAAATTAAGTTATTGCAGTGTGTGAAAGTCTCAGGGCCACTCAGAGGGAGGAGTTGTACAGTTTGATGGCCACAGGCAGGAATGATTTCCTGTGGCGCTCAGTGGTACATCTTGGTGGTATGAGTCTCCCACTGAAAGTACTCTTGTACCTGACCAGCACATGGTGGAATGGGTGTGAGACATTGTCCAAGACAGTTCGTAGCTTAGACAGCATCCTCCTCTCTGACACCACCATCAGAGAATCACACTCCGTTCCCACAACGTCACTGGCCTTGCGGATCAGTTTGTTAAGTCTGTTGGCGTCCGCCACCCTCAGCCTGCTGCCCCAGCACACAACAGCATAGAGGATAGCACTGGCCACCACAGACTCATAGAAAATCCTCAGCATAGTCCGGCAGATGTTGGAGGACCTCAGTCGCCTCAGAAAATAGAGACGGCTCTGGCCCTTCCTGTAGAGAGCGTTAGTGTTCTTAACCCAGTCCAGTTTACTGTCAATGTGTACCCCCAGGTACTTATAGTCCTCTACAATGTCCACACTGACCCCTTGGATGGAAACAGGGGTCACCGATGTCTTGGTCCTCCTCAGATCCACAGCCAGTTCCTCTGTCTTTGCCACGTTGAGCTGCAGATGGTTCTGCTCACACCATGTGACAAAGTTATCCACAACAGCCCTGTACTCATCCTCATCACCCTTGGTGATACATCCAACTATAGCAGAATCATCAGAAAACTTCTGAAGATAGCAGGTCTCAGTGCAATAGCTGAAGTCGGTGGTGTAGAGGGTGAAGAGGAAGGGAGAGAGGACAGTCCCCTGCGGGGCCCCGGTATTGCTGACCACTCTGTCTGACACACAGCGTTGCAAGCGCACATACTGTGGTCTGCCAGTCAAGTAGTCTACAATCCAGGACACCAGGGGGGCATCCACCTGCATTGCTGTCAGCTTGTCACCCAGTAGAGCTGGACGGATGGTGTTGAATGCACTAGAGAAGTCAAAAAACATGACCCTCACAGTGCTCGCCGGCTTATCCAAATGGGTGTAGACGTGGTTGAGCAGGTAGATGATGGCGTCCTCAACTCCAAGTCGGGGCTGATAGGTGAACTGGAGGGGGTCCAAAAGTGGCTTGACCATGGGCCGGAGCTGCTCCAAGACGAGTCTCTCCAGGGTCTTCATGATGTGGGAGGTCAATGCCACGGGTCTGTAGTCCTTGGAGCCACTGGGACGTGATGTCTTTGGCACAGGAACAAGGCAGGATGTCTTCCACAGCAAGGGGACCCTCTGGAGACTCAGGCTCATGTTGAAGACATGCTGAAGTACTCCACATAGCTGGGGGGCACAGGCTTTGAGCACCCTGGGGCTGACACCATCAGGGCCTGCAGCCTTATTTGAGTGGAGTCTCATCAGCTGTCTTCTCACATGGTCAGCAGTGAAGCACATTGTGGAGGTGACGACACGTGGGGGAGGGGTGTAGTCCTCATGATGGAGAGAGCAGTCAGTCTGACCACGGGGAGATGAGGTGTGAGGAGGAGGAGGAGGAGGAGGAGGGGGGGTCAAGCAGGAGGGTGTTGAGGTGTGAGAGGGAGGAGTGGGGGAGGAGGGCAGAGTGGGAGATGGTTGACCAAGACAGACAGCAGAAGAGTCAGGGGGGCGATGGGCAGGGCCAGCAGTGTCAAATCTGTTAAAAAACAGATTCAGTTCATTGGCCCTGTCCATGCTGCCTTCAACTCCTCTGTGGTTGTTGGTCCTGAAGCCAGTGATGGTCCTCATTCCACTCCAGACCTCTCTCACGTTGTTCTGCTGGAGTTTCCTCTCCAGCTTCCTCCTGTACCTCTCCTTAGCCTCCCTGATCTTCATCTTCATGATGGGTGTAAGGAAGCGGGGGAGACGTGGTGGTGTACGCCAGAGACTGAAGCGGCAGGGCCACCGTCGGATGCTGCTTCCCACTATCATGTTGGCAAATGTCCAGTCACTCAGCAGCAAAATTGATGAGCTTCAGACTAATGTCAGGTATCTGGCGGAGTATAAAAGCACTTGTGTCCTTGCATTGACAGAAACATGGCTGAAGGTATATGAACTGCAGTCTGACTTGGAGATTGAGGGTTTGGGAGAGCCCATTGGTTTG
Organism: Epinephelus lanceolatus; assembly: GCF_041903045.1. Taxonomy (NCBI): domain Eukaryota; kingdom Metazoa; phylum Chordata; class Actinopteri; order Perciformes; family Serranidae; genus Epinephelus; species Epinephelus lanceolatus. The sequence goes on from NC_135748.1 coordinate 3,473,536, forward strand.
GACAAAGACTCCACAGTGACAGGCAAATCACTCGGTGGAGGCTTATGTCTTTACATGTATAAAAACTGGTGTAACACAATTGTCATCAAGGAGACTTTGTGTACTCCCAACCTTGAACTTCTGTCCGTGCCTCTGCACACTTTCTAACCGCTGAGGGAATTTTCACAGCTTTTTATTACACTTGCTTACCCTAGCTACTCAGACTATGGTGAGGACTGTGCAGTGGCTTCAGGGAATCTCTCTGGATGCTCTTAACTTCGTTATGGGGGATTTTAACACAAGCCGGAGTGACGCTAAGTTCCAGTATGGTCAAAAGAGTCTGTCCACAGCCTTCAGGACTGCTTCAGCTGCACTGACTGGGATATGTTTAAAAGTGCATGCACTGGCCTGGATGAACTCACAGACACTGTTTCTTCATATGTCACCTTTTGTGAGGAATCAGTCATTCCACGGAAATATATTATTATATTTCCTAACAATAAACCCTGGATTTCCAAATTGGTTAAAAATACAATGAACATGCGCAATATTAACTTATGGGATATGGCTCGATACCACGTACTTAAGAAACAAGTGAAGAAAGAACTGAAAATATCCAGAGTGAATTATAAGGAGAGAGTGGAGAATAACAATAACTCTTGGCCGGCTTGGGAGGGGGTTAGGTCCATGATGGGGATGCCGACCAAAAGGACTCTGATTGCTTTAAATTCTTTTTTCTGATTTTGAGTTGGCTAACGATTTAACCTTTTTACCTTTTTTACGTGTTAACATTTATGATTTTACTGAGGAGCTTTCTGGTTATAAAAATGGGGGGGGGGGGGGGGAGGGGGACTGAAGCCTATCCCAGCTGACATTGGGTGAGAGGCAGGGTACACCCTGGATTAGGTCGCCAGACTATCGCAGGGTTAACACATAGAGACAGACAACCATTCACACTCACATTCACACCTACGGACAATTTAGAGTCACCAATTAACCTATCCCCAACCTGCATGTCTTTGGACTGTGGGAGGAAGCCGGAGTGCCCCGAGAAAACCCACACTGACAGGGGGAGAACATACAAGCTCCACACAAAGGGGCTCCCTCCTGGGATCAAACCAGGAACCCTCTTGCTGTGAGTTGACCGTGCCAATCACCACACCACCCTGCCGCCCGGTTATAAATGTGTTTTCAAATGTTACAGTGCACATTGAGTGTGTTTACAAGGTCTTTAGTATCCCGGTTTTGATTGGGTTTTTTAAGTATCCCGTTTGTGTGTTTGTGCATGTAAACACCATATCCCGAATTCCGAAACCGGGTTATGCCCTTTTCCCGGTTTCAGGAAACCTGGTTTTGCCACCTGGAGTACTCCGATAGATGCCGGGATACTGGAGCAAGTATATGCCTTATCTCGGTCTCTGACAGCTGCCTGCCATGTACGCAGGCACCAGAGTGACGCACCAGATATACAAGCAACATGGCGGCAATGAGAGCTTCCCATTTTTGGAGCGACGAAGAGACCTGAAAATGATGAAAGAACTCAACATAACTACGTGTTTAGACAGCAGAAGACTCAGAAATGCCGACCTATTCAAGTCTGTTGCGGACAAGCTACATGACGCTGGTTTTCCACCTCGCACCGTTGAACAAGTTAGGTCGTGGTGGAAAATATTAATATTTATAATAATAATAATAATAATAATTAATAATTAAATATAATTAATAAATATATCACATTTCCCACTCAGTCTGTTGTAAACAAAAGACGTAAAAGACGTAACACACGCCTGCGCAGATAGGATGCAGTGATCAGAAAATGGGTTACTGGTATTTATCATGTATACAGGGATATGAATAACCGGGTTTCTCTGTGTTCCATGTAAACATCATATCCTGGATATGCTCAAAGCCGGAATAAGCCTCAAAACCGGGATACTAAAGACCTTGTAAACACAGTCAGGGATAGTGGAACTGTTTTTAATCTCTTTTGTAAGAACAATGAATGAATGAAGTCATTTGAAAAGACTGTCAAGGAGATCCTTTTATCCAAAGTTAAAGATCATCTGGACCCACTTCAATCTGCCAAGGTCAGGCAGGGGGGTGGAGGATGCAACAGAAACTCTTTTAAATATGATTTTAAGACATCTAGAGGGTTCACAAAACGTTTGCAAAATTATTTTTTATTGATTTCTCATCTGCTTTTAACTGTATTTAAACTCATATTTTAGCTGAGAAATTACAATGTTTTTTTGGTATTGACTCTGGCCTCACATGTTGGCTAATGAACTTTTTAATCATACGGTCTCAGCGGATGAGGGTCAGTGGGGTTCTCTCTGATGTCCTCTTCTCCTCCACCGGTTCTCCTCAGGGCTGTGTTCTTTCGCCCCTTTTATTAATTTTTAACACCAATGATTGTCGCAGCCAGCATCCACAGCATCAGATTTTGAAGTTTGCTGATGACTCAGTCATCCTGTCCCTTCTCAGCAATGACGACCTTGATCATGGGCCAGTAGTCAGGGATTTCACTGACTGGGGTGAGTCCTCCTTAAAGATAAATGTATCAAAGAAGGAGATGGTTATTGATTTTAGAAAGAACAGTACAGTTACCTTACCTGTGGTCATCTCTGGTGTAAGTGTTGAAATTGTAAACCAGTATAAATACCTGGGAATTGTTCTTGATGACAGGTTGACTTTTGAAGCCCATGTGGACTCACTTTGTAAGAAGGCTCATCAGCAGATGTATTTTCATCGGAAGCTCCGTGGATTTAACTTGGATTGTACTTTCATGCGAATGTTTTATTCTTGCTTTATCGAGTCTTTAATAACCTTTAATTTCATCTGCTGGTTCGGACTTTTAACATGTAAGAACAACTGAAAAGCTGAAAAACTGAAAAACTGTTGGGAATTGTCAGGGTGTGCAGTAAAATTGCTGGCACAGCCCTAAGCAACCTCACTGATCTGCACAAGGTGAGGTTGGTTAAAAAGGCCAAACTGATCCTGGCAGATCCAGACCACCCGCTTCACAGAGAGTTCAGGTTGCTTCCGTCCAGATGTAGATATCTGCTGCGGAGATGCAGGACAAATAGACTGAGAGATTCATTTGTCCCCACAGCGATTAGACTTTTAAATGACCTGTTTTGACTCAATGTGTGTGGTGTCTTGACATATATATTTGTTTCTATGAGGTTTTGTTAACTGCTAGCTGTGGAACTAATTGCATTGCATCTTACAACTTGAAAAGTAAGTGCTATTTTTTTCTGCTTTAGCATAGTCTACATATTTGCTCTGTCAATTATATATCCTGTGTTTTCATTTGATCAAAAATCCCTGTCCAAAGAGAAATTTTGGCCACATCCACACTAATACATTTTAAAACACTGTTTTAAAACAGTACTGCACATGCACATTATGGTTCCAGTCACTAGGCATGCCAACCGTCACAACAACAATGCCAAGCTCTGTTTGTGTTGCTTACCCTGTTGATCTATTTGAAGTGTAGATCTGTTACTCTAGCAACTCCACCTCGTTGTCCACACCATTGTGTCTTCTTTGTTTTGATTTGTAATCACCTGCGTTTCAGCGCAGGCGCATGGCGTCATGCCGTGGTGTTGCTTTGCAAATTTACACTGCCACCCATTGGCCTGGTGTGCATACTACAGCGTTTCCAGTAGATTTTGCGGCTCCGTGTGAACGGGGATCGTTTCAATAACGTCGCCATATAAACGCAGACACAAAGGACAGACTTTTCTGTTTTTAAAGAAACTGTTGTCGTCTAAACAGGGCCTAAAACTAGTATAGGATCATCAGTACTTTCAAGGTCTCTTTTTAAGTGTTCCAAAACACCAGGGTTGCGTGGATGCTAGGCATGAAGTCAGCAATAGTAATGTTTTTGTTTTTTTTAAATAAAAACGTAATGTGGATGTAGCCTTAAAATGGTTGTTGTTGGTCTCATGACACTGCCACCTGTGTGCAACCTGTTAAACCCGACTTGAGAGTGACTTTGCAAGCACAGTGTGTAACAATACACTGATCACGAAGAATACAGTGATGTTGCCCATCAAATTTAACAGCAGAACCTCAGCTACACGGCTGTAAAAACCCTTTTTACATGCCCCAAACACAGCTCAAACAACAACTAAATATACAACAACAACAACTAACTCCCAACAACTCCATAAAGCACCAATATCCCGACCCACTTGCTATATTTCGGGCTCTAACTCGACCACACGTTATTCAAAACACACGCCGTTCATCTCAAATGAAAGCTGAGACTCCGCTGTTTCCACACATATGCACCAAAGCACTCTACCACAAACCATCAGAGAGCTACAGGCCAAAGAACAACAACAACAGAAATCTTTTCGCCAAAATATATTTGTAATATCTCTTTTACCTTATTATTTTTGCCATGAAGAAGGCATTCTGCCGATGATTCACTCTTCATTCCCGTATTACCGGATGTGGTCCGTCATTCAAATGAATCCGGACGGAAAAAAAGGTTCCGGGGGAACCAAAACAATGACCACTCACAGCAGCCGACATCGCCCCACAACGCATTCTGCTGACTCTGATTGGCTTACAGTGCTGTCAATCTCATTTTGGTGGGTATAGCATCATTCTATTGGCTCTAATGAATCAAACGAGGTGTCAATCACTTAAATCGGCCAAGCCGTCGTGGAGATACGGGCCTCAATAGAAACTCAGGTTCAAATGTAGTAGGTGTATATTGGTCAGTTTGGAGTGGGAAAAATCGGAAAAAAATGAAACGGACAGTTGTATGTGTATATACTAAACATCATTAGGGATTTACAGAAACAAAAAATGAAAGATATAGGATTGTACATGACAAAAATCACATGCAAACATGGCGCAATTTTGGAGAGCTCGTCTGAATTTTCTGTACTAAAACCTCTCTAATATTGTTCTGCTTCTTTTTATGAGAATCAACCTTTGCAGAGTTAATGTTTACATATTGTACTATGATGTGATAGAGGTTTAGAGCTGCAGCTGCATCACTCCAAAGAGATACTCATCCTGAAAATGCTTTTTTTTTTATTATGCAAACGTCAAAATATTTCATTTGTGCTGCGTGCCATCTTCATTTACTCCTCACATATAACACATATACTGATATTTACACATCTTAACAAATCTCACAAGTGTTCCCTTTACCATGACATCAAAAGTATTCAAATAGACCTTGTGGTTTCAGAGATATATTCATTTCATTATGGATATGCAATTTTTGAGCAGAGGCCTATAAAATAGGCTTAGCAGCCAGAGTGCCTTTTTTATATACCTCTGCTCCGGTGATAGCTGTGGCCGGAGGCATATGTTTTTGGTTGTCTGTTCATCCGTCCATCTGTCCAACCCATTCTTGTGAACACAAAATCTCAAAAACGCCTTGAGGGAATTTTATGTGAAATTTGGCACAACTGTTCAATTTTTTGGAGGTCAAAGGTCAAGGTCACAGTGATCTCAAAAAACTTTTTTTTTTCTTTATTTGCAAAACCTCAAGAGTTCATACACTATGACAAAAAGAAATACAGAAATGTGATGACATTTTATATCTCAAAGGTCTTTTCTGGCTAGTACATAACGTCATATCTTAGGAACAGAAGGGGAGGCATTTTAGTTTGTCTATGTAGATAGAGAAATTCTTTGCACATAACAAGTCAAATCACTTCATTTCAAACTTAAAGCGATAACTGTTTCTTTTCCATCGTTGGCTGATGGTGACACCTTTGAGACAGTTTGATTTTGTTCAATGATGCAAATTTGGACATCAAAATTCAGCGAAGTTCAACTTAAGTGCACCTGTGAGCTATTCCACTGATCCACAGCAAATCCATTTACAAAAACGATGGTCTGCCAGGCCTTTAAAGAAAACCATGGTTTATTAGATGTTTGCTTTTATTTTTTTTCTGGCTTAGGCAATCACTACTATTAGCTATGTTGTTGTACTCACCAAAGTAATTACTAAGATCTTGGAAAATGGTTATCCTCTCTACAGTGCACATGATGCAGTCTTGAACCTGATACCCTTTGAATTGCCTTGTTGCGGAAACGTGCTATATGAATAAACTTGCCTTGCTGAGTGGTCAGACAGTGAAACAGGTTTTTTCTACAAGCTCACACGTTAACCATATCATCTACTTGTTATGGAGCTAAACTGAATGTGAGTGCACCTGTAAAATTGGAAATTACTTTACTATCCCAGCTCAAATCTGTCATCCAGCATATTTTCACTGGCTCTACTGCTGTTGCTCAAACTATAGATTGTGCTTCTGCAATTTTATATGCCCACCACTACAGACACAAAGAGTGTAGAAGCAGACTGGGAGACAGAGCTGGCTTTTGTCAGAAATGTACTGATGACATGATCACCAAAGATATTATGTGAGAAGTTATTCTCAGTTTGCTCTACACAAGCACCAGACATGATATGCAACAGAAAAAAAAAAGGTCTTTCTACCTAATGCGAAAACAAGTATGCTACACAATACAGTTACTTACAGAGCTGTGGTCAGGTGGAATTCACTGCCAGTGCATATTGTTCTGGAGTATATTAAAGAACTTTTGAAAATGTTGTTAAAACGGCATCTCCAAACATTTCAGGAACTATAAGTGAAATGTGTTTTTATATTAATAGCAATGGTGTGAGACTTGAATATATACCTGGCTGACAGTAGAAATGCCCCTTTGGCGATAATGAGATATCTTGTTTTAAAACCCTATTATCTTGGAATTAAATGTGTGAAAGCACAGGATAGATAGTTAAGTCTGCTATGAGTTCTTAGGAATTGTGGCTGAATTATAATTCTGTGTGTGACTTAATTTTTATTACATTAATAACAATTTTTAACAGTTTCTTTTCACTACTCAATGTTAAACAGACAAGATGAGCTGTTTTGTTCGTTGTATTTATATTTGGTATAGTTGTAAGTGTGTATGGATCTATGTGTGCAGACCCCAGGGAGAATAGCCATTGCTTATGCTGGTGCTAACAGGTCTCCAAATAAAGAAAGAAAGAAAAGAGACACCCGCCTGTCTCTAAAACTCAGACCAAACTGTAAAAATAGGCAGCACTGATCAAATATACCCCAAGATTCTGTTACTGTATTGCCTATTTCTCACCTAAAATGTCTTTAGAAAGATATTTTAGTGTGCTGTTTGGCTGTGATACCTGAATTTGTGAACAAGAAGTGGGTGCCATACTGTTTTTGAGGTCTAACAGTCAAACTAGGCAGCCTTAATCAAATTTGATCCATTATTCTGTTACAGTGTTGCCTGTTTCTCACCTACAATGTTGTCAGAAACACATTTTAGCTCACTGTTTAACTGCAGTTTGAGATTGTTTGTTACCAACCTGCTGCCATGTGGTTTTTTATGTCAGAATGGCCAAGTGTCACCCACCAGGGGGAGTATTTATTGTTCTGGTGCGGTGCAGTGCATTCTGGTAGTTGTACGCTTTCTTCCACTTGAGCAACCCTTTTTGCACTGTTTCCTCTGGTCATGTAGCAACAATTTCAAAAGTATTTGTGTCTTTTGACTGCATAGACAGCCGAGATTTATGAAAAGAAAAAGGGAGAGCAAGCTGGCACCAATGATTCTTTTTGCAGTTCTGACTGTCCTCCGCCGTCTGTTCCTGTCCTGTTCGGTGGCTGATCCAAACCAAACAGTGATGGATGTGTAAAGAACAGACTTCATTATTGCAGTGTGGTATTGTGTCAGCAGCTCCTTCGGTTGGTTGAACATCCTGAGCTGGTGCTGGAAGTACATCCTCAGCTTGGCATAATAGTGTCTTTGTCAATGATAATCCAGTTTTGTTTTCAGATTCACAATGAAAATACATTGATTCACACTGGGATTTTTAAAAAAGTTTTTTTTTTTGGTACTTTACATATTAAAAGGTGTCAGATTGCATTAAAAGCATCAAAATAGAGCTTGTTTCAATATATAGAAAAAATGCCAAGGTAGGATCTCCCCCAATCCTCAACGGAGGTCTGGGCTACACACCAAATGTCCTCAAATCCTAGAAACACCACTGTGTACACCTGACCTGTGCAGGAAGGCTGACACTGGTTTTATTTTTTGGCGAACATGGCTGAAGTCAAAAGGCTGAAAACAGGCAATATATACAGTACAGGCCAAAAGTTTGGACACACCTTCTCATTCAATGTGTTTTCTTTATTTTCATGACTATTTACATTGTAGATTCTCACTGAAGGCATCAAAACTATGAATGAACACATGTGGAGTTATGTACTTAACAAAAAAAGGTGAAATAACTGAAAACATGTTTTATATTCTAGTTTCTTCAAAATAGCCACCCTTTGCTCTGATTACTGCTTTGCACACTCTTGGCATTCTCTCGATGAGCTTCAAGAGGTAGACACCTGAAATGGTTTCCACTTCACAGGTGTGCCTTATCAGGGTTAATTAGTGGAATTTCTTGCTTTATCAATGGGGTTGGGACCATCAGTTGTATTGTGCAGAAGTCAGGTTAATACACAGCCGACAGCCCTATTGGACAACTGTTAAAATTCATATTATGGCAAGAACCAATCAGCTAACTAAAGAAAAATGAGTGGCCATCATTACTTTAAGAAATGAAGGTCAGTCAGTCCGGAAAATTGCAAAAACTTTAAATGTGTCCCCAAGTGGAGTCGCAAAAACCATCAAGCGCTACAACGAAACTGGCACACATGAGGACTGACCCAGGAAAGGAAGACCAAGAGTCACCTCTGCTTCTGAGGATAAGTTCATCCGAGTCACCAGCCTCAGAAATCGCAAGTTAACAGCAGCTCAGATCAGAGACCAGATGAATGCCACACAGAGTTCTAGCAGCAGACCCATCTCTAGAACAACTGTTAAGAGGAGACTGCGCAAATCAGGCCTTCATGGTCAAATAGCTGCTAGGAAACCACTGCTAAGGAGAGGCAACAAGCAGAAGAGATTTGTTTGGGCCAAGAAACACAAGGAATGGACATTAGACCAGTGGAAATCTGTGCTTTGGTCTGATGAGTCCAAATTTGAGATCTTTGGTTCCAACCGCCGTGTCTTTGTGAGACGCAGAAAAGGTGAACGGATGGATTCCACATGCCTGGTTCCCACTGTGAAGCATGGAGGAGGAGGTGTGATGGTGTGGGGGTGTTTTGCTGGTGACACTGTTGGGGATTTATTCAAAATTGAAGGCACACTGAACCAGCATGGCTACCACAACATCCTGCAGCGACATGCCATCCCATCCGGTTTGCGTTTAGTTGGACGATCATTTATTTTTCAACAGGACAATGACCCCAAACACACCTCCAGGCTGTGTAAGGGCTATTTGACCAAGAAGGAGAGTGATGGAGTGCTGCGGCAGATGACCTGGCCTCCACAGTCACCGGACCTGAACCCAATCGAGATGGTTTGGGGTGAGCTGGACCGCAGAGTGAAGGCAAAGGGGCCAACAAGTGCTAAACACCTCTGGGAACTCCTTCAAGACTGTTGGAAAACCATTTCAGGTGACTACCTCTTGAAGCTCATCGAGAGAATGCCAAGAGTGTGCAAAGCAGTAATCAGAGCAAAGGGTGGCTATTTTTAAGAAACTAGAATATAAAACATGTTTTCAGTTATTTCACCTTTTTTTGTTAAGTACATAACTCCACGTGTTCATTCATAGTTTTGATGCCTTCAGTGAGAATCTACAATGTAAATAGTCATGAAAATAAAGAAAACACATTGAATGAGAAGGTGTGTCCAAACTTTTGGCCTGTACTGTATATTACATATTCTGATATATATTATCAATGTTTTTAACTGGCCCCGGGGCAAAGTGAATTGAGTATCCCTAGTCTATGTTGTACGTCCACTGTAGGTCCTGGGAGGCTGCGGATCCCCCACTAGGTCTTATTCCAAAGTTGTCAAAAACTGGCACTTGGTCAGTGACTTCTGGTGTCAGACACAGAAGAAAAAAGCCATTCTTTCATGTTGGCATGATACGCGGTTGGTCGCCATTATTGTTTCATGGCACCTGGCAGTGTGGTGGGACAGCAACAAAAGGGGCGAAAGTCTGAGTAGGGCGGGTTTGGAGGGGTGGTGGATGGGTCCAACCACTGACTTTCACCTGGGAGGCCGGTGTTTGTTTCCCATAAGATTGTAAAGCAAAACCCTGTTCTTTTTTCCTAAACCCAACCATGTGCCTTTGTTGCCTAAACTCAACCATGTGTGTTTTGTCAAAACATTACTACATGCGTTTGTTTTGAAGAAAAGAAAACACATCAGTTTTCAGTGTTGTGCTGACATAGTGTGTTTATTTTGAAAGAGACTGTATGCAAACTGTACATTTCCTGTGAAACCAGACGTGTACTTTGAAAACAGACAATGCATGTAACAGGCTGAAGTTGACACGGCGTCCCTGAACATAAACAACCAATGCACCCAAGGTACCTTGCATGTCATTATTCAATGTAGAAAGTCCATGACCAAACATTGGTAGGTGAAGAGTTGGAGTGAATGTGTTGTGATCCCAGAAACCCTGAGCAGCTAATATCATGTGTCCTTTCTATCTACAGACATGGACATGCCTTGTGTTGCACCTGAACAAGTGACAAACATCCAGTAAATAAAGTCCACTTCTAATGTCAGTATCCTAGCTGGATAGTTAATTTGCTAGTGAAACTGTAACTATCTAAACGCCATGTAGCTGCCTCAGTTTCAGGCTCCTGGTGTTGTGCATCCTGGATCACTGTCACACTGTCATATTACTGGGGCACTTGAATAGATCAGAGCCAGTGTTCATGTTATTCGTAATACCTGTACTTTTCCTGAGTCCAAATGACTGCCGGGAAAAAAGGCCTATTAAAATGCAAATGTAACCATTGGTCATCTTAGATGCTAAATTATGTTACTCTTTAGCACCACTGTTAAAAAAAAACCATTCTGTTCTCAGCTTGTAAGCTACAGTTTGCAGCTCAGGTTTGTTTATATTGTTCCCCTGTGCTCCTGACAGCTCAACTGTCAATCAAACACTACCCACTCAGAGACTTGGAGGCTAAAGGAGCATTTCTGATAAATCTCCAAAGACTGCTTTTTCTTCCTTTTGGTCAAAATATTAATTAATTCAATGAAACAGTTTGGCATCATTTCTGACAAAAAAAGAAAAAGGAAAAGGGGAAAATGGATGTTGTTCCTTTGATTGAACAGCCCAGTGTATAAGAGATGATTGCATTTGAATACTGAAGTGCAAAATATTAACAATATCATCTTGTGAGCTTTAATAAATAATGTGTAAGCTCTTTATGAAACATTTACTATAGCTCATCTCATTCTGCTCCCTTTGTGTATCAAGTGTTTTTTCACTATTATTTGCTCTGTGACCAAAAATACACACTTGTGCTCATCACCTCTCAATCCAGAATGGAACAGAGTGGAACAACAGAAGGACAAAAGTATGTTAGAAACACAGGGAAAGAGATGCACAGGTCACATAGTGCCTAACATAGTGTGTGTGTGTGTGTGTGTGTGTGTGTGCATGCGTGCGTGCGTGCGTGCGAGCGTGTACATGCACAGAAAGCCATGTTGATGTTCTCCTTGTGACATGTTGTTTATCACAATGCAGAACTCTTATTATATATTTAAAGGACCTTTGAAATGATTATGAGCTTTTGGCCCACAAGCCTCCAAGAAGAGGAAAACAAAAAGAAAGGAATGAGATATGGCAGAACAGGGAGAGAGAGAGGGAAGGAGAACAGGAGGAGGGAGGGAGAGAGAATGTCTCCTGAGCAAAACAAAAGGAGAACAAACAAATGCATCCATTTTAGAGAAACAAGATAATAGAAGAAGAGGAAGGAGAAGAAGCAGGAGTGGGAGGTTGGGGGTGGGGGTGATCTTTGTTGGTGCTTGCTGTTGTTGGTGCACACCGTCACTTTTAGCTGCCTCCTTTTTTTTTATTTATTCATTTTTTCATCGACAAAATTTGAGACTCAAAAGCGCCATTTGAAGTCAGAGGAAAAACACATAGAGCTAAAGAGCGGGCTGAGCTTGGCAGAAAGTGGCGATGGTGGCGGCGAGGGGAAAATATTTGAAGTGCTCAGCTCAGTGAAATACATTCAGGGCCTATATGCTTAGCGAAAATAATGAATTATACATAAACAAAGTGAGGAGAAATGGGGAGGAGGAAGCACGATGATCAGAGCCGAGTGGAGGAGGTTGAAACCCGGGGAGGCAGAAATGTCGATGATCAGGCCTGTTACAGGAGGCAGATTACAGTGGAGTGATGTTTCAGCTGATCGCAACATCAGGCAGCAGTAGAGGAGTCACAGAGACGGTACACACACTACCACTGACTTTCACATATCCAACCATGTAAACTCATCTCAGTGTGGTGCACACTATTCTCATTCTTGAGAATTGTAACAAAACCTTAAGTCACTTCAGGCCAAGGATTCATGACAAAACTGTTTTAGAATGTTGCAAAAAAAAGTTGATGGTGTCACCTGCAACTCCGCTGGTCAAATAGCCGGCAGCTGGTTTTAGAATGTAAGCCTTGTCACCTATTTTTACAGCTGATCAGCTTGTAGTTAAGTCGGCTGGTCAAGTCAAAATGACCGCAGATGGCATGTTTGCTTGCTGCTGCAGGTGCTTCGTCCCTGTTGAGCCCTCTGTTTCAGTCCTTAGGTTTGCCAGTATTGGACGGTGGGTCACTGCTGCTGCTCACTGTTTGCACTTTTCGTCAATCATTGACTGATTAATTGGTGGTGGTTTTTAATATTATTGTGGTGTATTTATTATGAATGCAGTCCATTTGATGCTCATTTCATGTTTTTTGCTGTTTCATCACTATTACAAATGCAACTGAAGCCAGTATGTCACTACCACTATCCTCACTGATATTTTAATAAGCTACAAATTATATCCAGCAACAAAAAAAGCCTGAAAAGCTGCAAACAGAGTGGAGTTACAGAGAGTTGTTGCATAGAGATGATACACCGTCTCATCGAGTTTTATGTGAACCGTCAGGTTTTAGAAGGTTGCAGAAAAGCGCATTGCAAGTAGTTGCATGTTTCAACTAGTCTCATTGTGAATCTTTGGTTTGAACTGGGCTTTATTTGTTGGGGCTTTTAATATTCCTCTTCAATTAGGCTGTGAATTGAAAGACAGAAATACGTGAAATGACCACGACCTCTTAACACCGCATTCCGTGGTGGCAGCACGTAATGGGATAGAATTATGTGCCGGTACCATGGAAACAATGTCAATGTAAAGTCAATTAGGATCCTTTGTCGTGGTGGACACACGAATTCCCTGCTTCAACAACATCACGCCATGTGCGGTGGTTAATGTTGTTTTCTAGTTTACAAAACTTTATTTTATCGCTGTCTTCATTTGACTGAATTTATTATAGTGAATTAGTTATGATTGTTTGTTCTCTAAAATCATTGAATTGTGTGTGATATAACTGTCATTTTGATGTAATGAGGTAGTTAGATTATAGTTATTAGAGGATAAATTGTTCCCCTTACATTATTAAAACGGCAAATATATTCCTTTTTTATAAATTCCTCTCAACAACAATAATAATAATAATAATAACAACATGATAGTTCGGTTGTACTAAATATTTAATATATTTATTTGATATACCTTTTTATGACCCTATTTTACAACTCTACTTTACAAGCCGGCAGAACTACCATCCCAAAAACACCATTTCTAGCGTATTAGCTAAAATATCTGAAATTAAACATCTTTACTTTTTCTTAACATAGTTCATCTAGGTGCAGTGTAATTACTAGTTCGGCTTTACTAGATATTTGATATATTCAGTAGTTATATCTTTTTCTGACCCTATTTAGAACCCTACTTTGCAAATCAGAAGAACTACAACTGCGTTGCTGATATTTATCAAGCTGCATGGTGCGGTCCTAGGAAAGTTTTTAAAAAATATAAAAAATTTAAAACATATAAGTGTTTTTCCTAGATTTGGAAGTTGTAAATACTGAATTGAGAGTACATTGTGGACTTTAAGGGGATGGTAAACACACTTGTGTAATCAGATTTTAAATATCTAATTTTTAAATTCATGGAAATTAACTGTATTCATATTTTTCCCGTATCTGACAGCACCCCCAGTTGTTGACTACACTCACATGATAGAGCTCTCTATAACAGCTGGTCCCATGTCTGTACCCCCTTTTGTTGCTGAATTATAAGCCTTCAAACATGCACTGAGGTCAAGGTTCAAAGGTGAATGGCTGAAAGCAGGAGCAATGCAGAATCTTCATACTGACTTATGTTACTCTCCAGGTTGAGACCTTTCCAATTATGTATTTGGTTTAGCTCTACGACAAAGTTGTGATTTTTTTCATTTTTTGGACACAAGCCATGCCAGGTGTAGTTTCAGAGAGCACTTTGAAGGCCCAGTGTATAAAATGATTTTTTTGTTTGTTTGTCTGCTTGTTTTTTCTTTTTTACTGTAAATAGTTACTAAAATGAATCATCCTCAGAGAATACAATACTACTGACAATCTAGTACATTACTACAGGCTTGGAGGAAGGTCTGAAGTGCTTGGGTTATGGTTAGGGCTGATAAAACCAACCCATTCTCATTCACGCATAGGTTACTATTTACACAACCCTGGAGATTTTTTGTATCTTTATGATTCTTGGTTTTGGGATTTTATGTCAGCATGACATACATTCAGTCAGAATCTCTATTATTAGCCAGTGCAAGCATACAAAGAATGTGTCTTGGTGTTTGCTCCTAAAAACATGCAACACAGAAGAATAAAAATAGAAAAAAGTAAACCAATAATAACAATAATGAAATAACCAAAAATAATATTAAAATTATATTGAAATTTTGAAATCTATTTACAGAGTGGAAGCCTAATAGTCCGGAAATGGTGCATGAAACGTGAAATGAAATATTGACTATACAAAGGAAATATGGTCTGCCCTATGTACAAAGAAATGAAGTGTATGAAATATATGATGGTGACAAGAGCAACAATGTGCATAAATAATTAAATTATGTAACAGTGGAAGTTGAATGCAAAGCACAAACTTTAGTCCAGTTTGATGAAATAACATGAAAGTGACAAGTGCAGAGATTAAATGAGGGATGTGAAATATAAAGTCCAGTTTGATCATACCATCTTCGTCCTGATTATACTGCCATGGTACAAGATTTGATGCACGCATGCACACACACACACACACACACACACACACACACACTTTTGTTAACAGAGCGGCAATTTGAAATGTAATGAAGCCCACAGATGGCAGATAATACAAAACATATTACATTACAATACATACAAACAGTAGTCAGAGCAGACTATTACTCAGCTTTAATAGAAGAAAATAAGAACAACCCCAGGTTTCTTTTCAGCACTGTAGCCAGGCTGACTGAGAGTCAAAGCTCTATTGAGCCTTGTATTCCTTTAGCCCTTAGCAGTAATGATTTTATGAGCTTTTTAATGACAAAATTCTAACTATTGGAAGCAAAATTCATGACCTCCTGTCCTCAGATAGTACCTATCTAACCTCAAACACAGCTGTAAGACCTAATATATATTTAGATTGCTTCTCCCCGAGTTCTCTTCAACAATTGACCGCAGTGATTTCTTCATCTAAACCATCAACGTGTCTCCTAGACCCCATCCCAACTAGGCTACTTAAGGAAGTCTTACCTTTAGTTAACACTCACTTATTAGACATGATCAATATATCTCTATTAACAGGCTATGTACCACAGTCTTTTAAGGTAGCTTTAATTAAACCTCTTCTAAAAAAGCCCACCCTGAATCCAGAGGTGTTAGCCAACTATAGACCAATATCTAATCTTCCCTTTCTTTCAAAGATCCTTGAGAAAGTAATCGCAGACCAGCTGTATAATTTTCTCCATGATAATAATTTATTTGAGGAATTTCAGTCAGGATTTAGAGTGCATCATAGCATTGAGACAGCACTAGTTAAAATTACAAATGATCTTCTGATTGCTTTAGACAAAGGACTCGTCTCTGTACTTGTTTTATTAGATCTTAGTGCGGCATTTGACACAATTGACCATCAAATTCTGCTACAGAGACTGGAACATTTAATTGGCCGAAAAGGTTCTGCACAAAGCTGGTTTAAATCTTATTTATCTGATCGTTTTCAGTTTGTTCATGTTCATGATGAATCATCTCTAAATGAAAGTTTGTTTCAGAGTTCCGTAAGGTTCTGTGGTCAGACCAATGCTACTCACTCTATACATGCTTCCCTACTAACATCATAAGAAATCACTCTGTAAATTTCCATTGCTATGCGGATGATACACAATTGTATTTATCGATGAAGCCAGAAGAAACTAATCAATTAACTAAACTTCAGAATTGCCTTAAAGACATAAAAACCTGGATGAGCCCCAACTTCCTGATGTTAAATTCAGACAAAACTGAAGTTATTGTTCTTGGCCCCAAACAACTCAGAGACTCGTTATCTGATGACATAGTTTCTCTGGATGGCATTGCTCTGGCCTCTAGCACTACCATAAGAAACCTTGGAGTAATATTTGATCAAGATTTGTCTTTTAACTCCCATTTCAATTTCAATTCAATTTTTTAATTATATTTATAAAGCCCAATATCACAAATCACAGTTTGCCTCACAGGGCTTTACAGCATACAACATCCCTCTGTCCTTTTAAAACCATTTAAAACAAACTTCACGGACTGCGTTTTTTCATCTGCGTAATATTGTGAAAATTAGGCCTATCTTGACCCGAAAAGATGTAGAAAAATTGGTCCACGCTTTTGTTACCTCTAGGCTGGATTACTGTAATTCCCTATTATCAGGTAGCTCTAATATGTCTTTAAAAACTCTGCAGCTAATTCAGAATGCAGTGGCACGTGTACTGACAGAAACTAAGAGGCGAGAACACATTTCTCCTGTTTTAGTTTCTCTGCACTGGCTCCCTGTAAAATCCAGAGTTGAATTTAAAATCCTACTCCTAACTTATGAAGCTCTAAATGGTCAAGCTCCGTCATATCTTAGAGAGCTCATAGTGCCATATTATCCCACCAGAACACTGCGCTCTGAGAATGCAGGGTTACTCGTGGTTCCTAAAGTCTCCAAAAGTAGATCAGGAGCCAGAGCCTTCAGCTATCAGGCTCCTCTCCTGTGGAATCATCTTCCTGTTGCAGTCCGGGAAGCAGACACCGTCTCCACATTTAAGAATAGACTAAGACTTTCCTCTTTGATAAAGCTTATAGTTAGGGCCGGCTCAGGCTTGCCTTGTACCTAGTTAGGCTGACTTAGGCCTAGTCTGCCGGGGGACTTCCTATAATACACTGGGCACCTTCTTTCATTCTCTCTCTCTCCCTTTTGCTAACACTCATGTCCTGTTACTGCAGTTTGCTAACTTGGCCATACTGCATGTCCCTAACTCGGCTTCTTCTTCGGAGCCTTTGTGCTCCACTGTCTTAACATGAGTTAACTTATATCACAGCGGTGCCTGGATAGTGTGACGTGTGTGGATGTGCTGCTGCCGTGGTCCTGCCTGATGCCTGCTGCTGCTGCTGTTATCATTAGTCATACTTCTACTGTTATTATACACATGATCATTGGCACATATGTATACTATCATATATTAATTTATACTTTCAACGTATTGTACCATAATAACCGTAATTATTATTATAATATTATAACTTTCATTAATGCTGTTGTAAGCTGCTGTCATTACTGTCTGTCCTGCATCTCTGTCTCTGTCTCTCTGTCTTATTCTGTCATATGGATTACTGTTAATTTATTATGTTGATCTGTTCTGTATGACATCTATTGTCTGTCCATCCTGGAAGAGGGATCCCTCCTCAGTTTTCAGTCTTCCTGATGTTTCTACCATTTTTTCCCCCTCCTTAAAGGTTTTTTTGGGTGGAGTTTTTCCTTATCTGCTGCGAGCCATCTGACACAACTGGGTGGAAGATGCTCTGGATCCCTCTCCCTGAAGCAGCAAAATCGTGCCAGGAGCTGATTAACTGCAACTGCCAGAAAGGGTGCACTGGACGGTGCAAGTGTGCCAAAGCTGCACTCAAGTGTACAGATTTATGTTTTTGCTCTGGGGACTTAGATTTCTGTTCATTTGACCATAATGATCATTATCATTGCTGTTATTATGTTGGAAATAAACCATCTTTTTGCACCCTTTGTCTCACTCCATCTGCATAATTTGACCATGACTTTGACCTTAATGCATTTTCTTGAATTCTGGTGATTTCAAAAGTATCACCAACTGAAGGGACACCCTAAACTTCCTTGGAAATGACACCTTAAATGTTTTTCTACACTCAAAAAAGTGAACTTTGTGAGTTGTTGAATGAAATAAATGCACCTATCCAATATTTAATTAACATGTCTGTGTTAGCTGTTAAAATCTAGGCCACCTTAGTAAGTTTAACTTAAACTGGAGACCTGTTAAAGCCAAAAAAAGCCAGCTGAATAAATACAACGTAACAGCGCTGAGTGAATCGCACAATCCAAACCGTACACACTAAAATTGTCCTAGATGTGTTTCCATAGGCCAGACATTGCGCATGCTCAGAAGCTGGCTTCATCAACGTGTCGAGAACGACACTGTGGCGGCAGTGTCTGCAATTTGGAGATGCCAATGTGTGGATAAGCATCGTGCTACATCTGACTAATTATCCGAGTAAGTATATTTTTTTTATGCGGTCTGTGATGTTGGAACGTAGGCATATGGTTAGAAAGTGATATTGATGATGTTTCTGTATATGACTTGCAAAATGTTAGCAATATCTGAGCACATGGTAGTTAATTCTAGCTAGCTAACGAGCTAGTCAATTAACGTTAGTAGCTTATAGCAACTGTTTTTTTGAATTACTGTTTAACAGCCTTCACCAAATGCAGCATTATTACTATTCAGCGTGTTGTGGTATTTGTGGTATTTTAGCGATATAGAGTCTTTCGAAATGCCTGTGATATCTTTTGGCTGGGTGTGGGGTGGCGGTGTCAGGCTTATAGAGACTCTCCGAGCGGCAGGGCTCTTGGTAATGAGGTGAGACAGTCTTAAAAAACTTGTGTTGGTAGCTGTGCCTTGCAGAATGTGGACAGAAAGGTTTCTTAGCATTTGTGTCGGAGAGATGTACTAATATTTTTAGGGAGTATTATTGTTTTAGCTCCAGGCTTACAGCTATTGGTAAGCTAGCGGAGTGAGTGAGTGGGCGATCGAGAGTGAGGGAGCAGCATGTGTCTCCATCAGGGCGGACAGGCAGGTGTGCTTCTTGCGCAGAGCTTGGTGAGCAGTATAACGTGAATGCAGTTATAAGGGTAACGATATCATAAGGCATTTTTGTGTCAAAATACACTGTGCAGTCCTTTTGCGCACAGCACGCTTTCTGAAATGTGTCATTTATTGCGGATTGTTGTGTCAGGAATGAGAAGTCTGCTCCAGTGTTGTGCGTGAACGAGTTTTGATGGATAGTTTTAATGTAATCACAACTGCAAAACTAAATTTGTGCTTGTTCTATATATTGTATAGTTGCAACTACTTTTTAACCACGAGTCTCATGAATGTTACATTACAGGACGTCTCTGTGTAGAGGACCATTTTGGAGATTGAGGGCTGGACAGTCCACTTATTTGTGGCTCTTTAGTAGTGGTAAGTACAATTTCCATCTTTTCATGTAATAGAAGTAGTTAACATGATGAAAATTCAAAATTGATCACAGTTGTTGGATCCTTTAAAGGATTAGTTTAGATTTAAACTATACTGCATTATAAGTACAACTGTGTTCACTTATACTGTGAAATTATTTTACTCAGTGAATTTCAACTTAAGGAGCAATATATCAATCTTAAATCAGGTGTGCTAATACTTATGTGCAATATCACTTATACTGTGTATATATTTAACTCAGGTGAATTTCAACTTAGGTACAATATATCAATCTTTAAATCAGGTGTGCCAATACTTATGTGCAATATCAACTATATCATCAACCATGTGCTATATATTGTGTCCACTCCCATTTCTTACATTTTAGGTTACTAGTTTCTGTATTTAACCTGCTCAATTGTTCATACTGTTCATAGTTTTTCTATATTACTTGTTTATATTGTTTATATTGTTTATTTGCTATTTAATGTCTATTGTCTCTTTTTACTGATGCCCTCTTCTGCTGCTGTTACACTGTGAATTTCCCCACTGCGGGACGAATAAAGGAACATCTTATCTTATCTTATCTTATCTTATCTTATCTTATCTTATCTTATCTTAAAGTGTGGTTGTATGAGATAATTATGTGTGAGATACTTATCCGTGCATTACTCTCTGTATATGGTGGTCAGCACACCCCCAGTTTGGAGAAGCAGACAGGAGACCAGGCACAGAAGCTAAGCTTTGTACTGCTGTGGACAGGGTCAGTAGAAAAAATGTATTTTAGCTGCATACAAAAGGGCCAACAAAAAAAATCAACATCAGTTTAAGTGTTTGATCAGACCCCATCTGATAAAACTGGAGCTGTATAATGGTCTCTTCAAAACCACCAAATTTCTTTGACAAATAAGTTTTATTTTGTTTTCTTTTTTTCTTTTCATTTTTACCATGGAAAGGCGTGTCTGATGCAGGGGGCAGGGTAATATGGTGTAAATATTTTAAATTTGGCATACTTTGTTTTTCTGTTTGGAAAAAAAAATGAAATGTTATTATGGTGACACTGTCCACTTAGCTTCCATGTTGGCACTCCTGTCTGCTTCCAACCACTGACTACTGTGGGTAATACACTGACTATGGATAAAGTAGCAACAAATATATAAAAGTAATGCTGTATGTGGCATAGTCATTTTTTGTTTTGTTGTTTTGTGTCATTTTCAGTACCATGAATGTGGAAGTGTAAAGATTGTGCTGCAGAGGAAACTACAAGATATCAGTTATTGAAGCACTACAGATTAAAACATGGCCACTTTGGTCACAGACATCCTTATCCATGCACATATTTAAACTGCCCATGCACATTTAGAACTTGGAATACTCTCCGAAGTCACCTTTGTTGATCACATTTTGATCAGACATCTCAAAGATCAGTAGATTGTACAACATTCAGCTGCCATCATTGTTCATGTAGCCACATTACCTCATTGAAAGAATTTTTAACTCATGTTAACAGCCATCTAAAGAAACATGAAACTGTATGTTGTATGTTTGAAAATTGTTCTTTTCAAACAAATATTTATGGAACATATCAAACTCATAAGAACAGAAAGCACAAGACATATACACTGAATGATTTCAAAACTGGAATTGTGAAAAATAACACAGCAGATTCACTAAATTTTACTTTGGGAGATACATGTTTGACAGAGAGTGATGAGTTATTTGATGATCCTGAACTTGACGATGGTGCACTGATCCCAAAACCTGAGGACCTGCTAAAAGTTATAGAACAGAAATTAGCATTTGTCTTATTGAAGTTGGAAAACTGTTTCCATGTACCAGCCTCTGCTGTTGATGAGCTGTTAAGTGAGTTGCAGTTTTTGGTTAGTTCTGCCCTGGTGCCTGTATCTAACAACATTCTTGCTGACTTCTTCAATAATCATAACCTGGTAGTTGACCAATTACTCATCAAAGAGTTGGGATGTAAACTTTATTCAGCTAACCCCCTGTCAAAAGCCTTAGGCAAGGAAGGACCATTAGCGACTGCTTTTAAGCGGAAGCAATATTACAGAGATAATTTTAATATTGTTGAGCCAGTTCAGTTTATACTTGATGCTAAGGCTAAAAGAAGTTTTCAGTATGTTCCTTTGATAAAGTTTTTACAGCAGCTACTCAATCAAAAGGATGTACTCAGTAAGGTTATTGAAAAGAGAAGCCAGCAACAGATAGTGAATGACCAACTGCATTACAGATTTTTTTGAAGATGGGCAGTACTGCAAGAATAATGTTTTTCTTTCAGGAGAGGAATTGAGGATCTCTGTCTGTCTATATGTAGATGATTTTGAGGTTTGCAACCCTCTCGGTACTTCACGTAAAACGCACAAACTGTGTGCAGTGTATTGGATTTTGGGAAATTTACCCCCTGGCAGCCATTCCTCTTTGGCCTCAATATACCTGGCTCTCTTATGTAAAAGTGATGACGTAAAGACGTATGGCTATCACAAAATATTTGAGCCACTACTTCAAGATCTTGTTACCTTGGAGCAACAGGGTGTTTTCGTCTCACAGCTGGGTACATTTGTGAAGGGGACACTTCAGTGTGAGGTGTCGGACAACCTTGCGGCACATGGAATAGGCGGCTTTGTGGAAAGTTTTTCGGGACAGTATTTTTGTAGGTTTTGCACGGCTCAACGGTCAGAAACTCAAGTAAAAGAAGTGAAATCAGGTGCATTTACCCTCAGAAACAAAGAACTTCATAAATTCCATGTAAATACTGCCCAGGCAAAAGGAGGTAGCTTTTTTGGTGTGAAAAAAGCTTGTGTTTTCACAGAGAGACTTGCCCACTTCTGTGTCACATCAGGATATCCCCCTGATGTTGTCCATGATCTTTTTGAGGGCATAGTCCCCGTTGAGCTCGCACTGTGCTTTGGTGTACTTATTTCTAAGAAGTTGTTTACGCTTGACGACCTTAATAAGCACATTAAAAACTTTCAATACAAGTGGGCTGACAAAAAAAATCGCCCTCACTTAGTGCCACATAATTTTATAAGTCGCAAAACAATTGGTGGCAATGCACATGAAAATTGGTGTTTGTTAAGGTTATTACCATTTATGATTGGTCATTTGATCCCTGAAGATGAGCCAGCCTGGAAAGTGATTCTAGACTTGAAAGATATTGTAGAGCTGGTTGTTGCACCTGTGCACTGTGAAGAGCCTGTGGCATATTTAGAGTATAAAATCTCAGAGCACAGACAGAGATATAAAGAAGTATTTCCAGATGCGGTACTCCTGCCAAAACATCATTTTCTTGAGCATTATCCAGAAATGATAAAGCTGTTCGGCCCCATTATTATGTTTTGGATGATGCGTTTTGAGGCCAAGCACAGTTTTTTCAAACAGGTTGTCAGACACACAAAGTGTTTCAAGAACATTACTCTGTCTTTGGCAAATAAGCATCAACTAATGATTGGCTATCACATGCACGCACGGAGCTATGAGAAATCAGCCTTTGATGTGACACACGTCTCGACAATTCAGATAAATGTCATGAAAGAGGATGTAGCACTTCACCTTAGTCAAAAATACCCGGGTCTCACAACAGTTACACTAGCACAGAGTGTCTCTAGCAATGGCATAGAATATAGAAATGGGATGATTATTGTGCATGGATCAGTTGGTGGACTGCCTGAATTTGTAGAGATACTTCAAATGTGTATATTGGAAAACACATTGATCTTCATATGCAGAAAATTGGCTTCATGGTACAGGGAGCACTACAGAGCATTTGAGATACAGTCGTCTTCAGCAAGACAGATTGTATTGGCCGAGTTAACTGAACTGACTGACAACTATCCCCTGGTTGACTACAAGTGTGGAACCTGCAGAATGGTCACCCTTAAAAGATACATACACGTGTCTGGTAATTATTCTTGATTTTTACTTGGCTTTGACTGACTGTCTTAATGGGAATAAACTGTAAAAATGAGACAAGATGACTGTTCAAAGACAACTGATTTTACACATTAAACTGAGTACCACTTCACATGTGGAAAAAAAATAGTACTAAGGTTTTTGTGGCTCCAGGGGGAGGTGATGATGCTACTTGAGCCAGCATCTGTTGCAACTTAAGACTACAAAATTGACAAAGAAATAAATCAGGGGTTGTAGAGTTAGAAAGAAGTGAGGTTACGTAGAACAAATAAGATCTCTGTTGACCGTGCCTCATCTCTGCTAGAGGGTACATTAACTGCAACTGGCTTACCATGACTGACTGTACAGTCAAAGGAATCGAGTTTATTTGCATTTTAGGTAATGTAATCACTAGGTTGACTGCCCATTGTTAGTCTGTTAATGCGATATGAGTGAAATGATAATAACACTGCAGTCTTTTCTTGAAGGAACATCTGCTACAAAATAACCATTTTATAGCACTCTGAAAATGTCAGAAAAAGTGGAGTGAAGTGTGGTTGTTTGAAGTATTTACCCATAGTCAGTGTATTACCTACAGTAGATGGCCATCAAGTGTCCCGACACAGAAGCTAAACAATGTACTGCTGTGAACAGGGACAGCAGAAAAATTTATTTTAAACACCTGAAATAATCATTTTAAGTCTGTGATACATTGTGATACTTTCACTGCTTAATCTTGCTGTCAGACAGCCTTTTCTGACGGTGAACTGAAGGTGTTATGCCCATCTAGGCACCCATAAAACCTACCAGGCTCCTGTCATAGAACACAGGAGTTTCTGGTCTACTTCTGCTGTGATCAGTTAGTTTGTGTTACTGTGTGACTTTTGTGTTTTAGCACATTAGTTAGGATCAAAACTAACATTAATTGCAGTGGATCATGGCAGCAGTAGACCAGAACCATGTTCTGTGAGGTAAAATTATTGGCAGGACTCTGTTTGCTTTAAAACATGTGACTTACAGCTTCATTTCCTCATCAGAAAAGGCTGTCTGACGGCAAGATAATGCTGTGAGAATATTCTTATTATAGTGTATACTATTACTATTACTACTACTATTGATTGCTGTTTTCTGCTGCCTCTGTCCACAGCAGTACATTGCATAGCTTCCCTTTAGGGACTCCTGGTTCTCTAAATTGTGGGCATGCTGGTCACCATCTACTGTAGGTAATACACTGGTGACAAGTACCTCATACAGCCACACTGACATAAATCTGAACAATGACCAAGTAACATAAGATTTTTGAAATATTTGCTAATCTACATGTTTCAGTTTTTAAGTTAAAAAAAAATGTGTTGACATAGAGCGGACATTTCCAATCGGTCTGCAGTTTAAAGTGGATTAACATGTAACATTCACTGACAAAAAATAATGCTTACATAATGTTCACTGTGACTGTGTAATTCCACAAAGGATCATGAATCTTAAAAAAATTTAAGGCATTTTAAAAGCCAAAATTAATATTTGCACAACAGTTTGGGGAATACTTGCTTTACACTAAAGGTATGCCTTAATCCCTATGATACTCATTTTGATGATAAACAGATACTGTCCACTCAGTAGAATTGTTTTACCTATAAGCTTTTTTTGTCTGTATTAATTTTCTTCTTCTGCTTTTCTTCAGAATAACCTGTTGACCAATATGGCTTCTTCAGCAGTGCTTCGCATCATCCTAGGAGAAAATGACTCTAAAAAATTGACCCTGCCTTTGGGAATACCGGGCTCTGTTGAGGAACTAAAAACTGAGATACAGAGACAATGTGAGGTGTCAGGAGACTTTAGACTACAATACAAGGACATTGATTTTGATGAGTTCATAAACCTGACATCCACCTCAGACATTCAAAACAAGGCTACAATCAAAGTGATTTACCTCCCAAACACTCCATCTGCAAGTAGCCTCGCTTCTCAACCCAGCCTGGATGAGATTGCTTCCATTTCATCTGTGGACACTGACATTCTCTCATCTTCGGAGTCATCATCATCATCATCATCATCATCCCTGAGATGTGAGCCATGGCCAGACGTCTTTCCTGTGCCCGAGTTTGTCTATGATGTGGAGATCCAACTCCAGCGTGCAAATAGTGACTTTCGAAGTAACGGTACCCTCTTCAGTCCTAGTCCAAGAATGAAGTCTGATATTCTTGAATGTTTGGCATCACAGATCATTAAATACAAAGCTTATCCCTCAAGTGCTGAATTTGATGCAGTAGCTGAAGCACTAGTGAAGAAACACCCATGTTTAAGGGAGAGAGGTTCTGTTACTGACTTCTATGGGTGGAAGATCAGTTTGAAATATAAAATGGCAAACTATTGCACAAAGCTGCGCAACATTGGATGTGTAGAGTTAAATGTTAATTCCCTCAAGCGTAAACAAGGTGATCCACGCACATCTCCAAATCAAGTGAAGAAACCTAGAAGAGCAGAGGTGAACTACTGTCCGAACTACCCAACAGGACAATCCAAAGAGAGCCTAGAGGAGGAGAGGCTGTCACTACTGACTGAGGTGACAAAGAGCAACAACCAACAGGTGATTAAGGAGAAAATGGAAAGGACATTTGCTTACAGACGGCATGAGGTGGTTGAAGACAAGCCTTTCATTGCCGAGTTCAAAAGAAGGTGGCCAGCTCTCTTTTCAGAGCGTGAGGTCAGTCATATGCTGTGTTGATTACCAATTTCAGTGTTTTTCTTTTTTTTTTTTTTTTTTATTAAGGGAAGGAAGGGATAACATAAAAAGGAATGTTCACCCAAAAGTTAAAATTGTGATTATGAACTTATTCTATTGCAAGTTGAACTGTCTTTGTTTGTGTAATGCAATTCTCCAGAAAAAAAATTGTGGCAAATGTGTCTAGTTACTTAAACAATGCTAAACTATATCAAATGTGCCGGTCATTGGAACAGGGCTAGAGAATCATACTACCTGTGTGAAAATTACTGCTGTGGGAAAACTAATTGTTCATGAAGGGTGTCCTCATTCTGGACAGGGTAATGCTGCATTGCTCTCATACCTGCCAACAATGTTCTGTGTACTTCATGCTTTATAATCTTAACATACAGCAACCATCAACCATCTCCTTAATATGATTTAATTTATTTGTCACAAACAAATTTAGATTTGTTTCCAGTGAGATGTTATTGATTTCATACAACTACTTTGCTGTTATAACATTGCTGTTGCTGCTCTAGAAACATTTATTTAAAATATAAATATGTATTAAAACTTTGTAATAAATTTTTCGAAAAAGCAATCATTTATTAATGAAGAATTACCTATCGATAAAATTCTAAGAATACCGTCCCAAATTACAGCAAAAATCCTGCATTTAATGTCCTACATAAGTACAAAAGTAAAAGTACTCAGTAACTACTATTGTAGTACCCTACTTAGTCTTTATATTTAATTGCTAAGGTGAATGTAAAAATATGAATGTCTGCAGCAAACACAAACAGCAGATGTAGGTTTGCCTGATGTCAGTTTTGTTGTTACTTTCAGAGTGCACCAGAATGCTTTGTTTACATATTAAAATCACATTTTTTTCTTAAGGGGGAGGACACCCTCAGACCTTTCTACAGAGGATTAGTTTACTAACATGTCACCTTTTTAACCTCATATGAGTTTGCAGGTCTGTGGTTTAGAATTACCCAATTTATGTGCCACTCTGGCAGAATTTCAGTTATCAAGAAGTGATAATAACGTCATTGGTTCATTAATTAATTTTATACTGTCATTGTTAAATGTTTGTAGGTTGAAGCAGAGTTTACTCGCATCACCACTGTCCCCCTGAGATCTAAGTTCATGCAGCAGCTGGATCATCACTCCTCCCGGCTAATGACAGTTTTCCGAAGGAACGGAGGAGCCGCAGGAAGAAAAATAAGGACTATCATTGCAGACATGGACAAGGTGTGTTTTCTAATAATTGTCTGGTCATCCAGAATATTTTAGTAGCTGTATTCCTGTTGTATACTGAGCAATATTTAAGGCATTATCTGTTTAATGGGAGGATATTTTTTATTCAAACACCTGTTTACACAGCTTCTTAAAGGCACACCGATTGAAGTTGCTGCAGTTTATAAAACAATCTCTCAATCATCACTCCTGACCCACTGTCAATGTGTAACAGTTTGTCTCTGCAAAGACTGTCCTCTGCCTCGATTTTCTTAGTTTCTCACTATTTTGCTGTTTTCTGAATGTTTCTGAGAGTCAGCCTTGGGGCAGCACACAGGAAGTGAGTTCAGCACTCTGTGACAACATAGCACCCAGGTTGCACTGCTTTCTCAGTCTCTCCCCTCTGTCTGTGTCTTAGATTTCAATTCAATTTTCAATTTTATTTATAAAGCCCAATATCACAAATCACAATTTGCCTCACAGGGCTTTACAGCATACGACATCCCTCTGTCCTTAAGACCCTCACAGCGGATAAGGAAAAACTCCCCAAAAAAAACCCCTTTAACGGGGAAAAAATGTAACGTAAAGATGTAACTAGCTGAGCTGGAGATCTGTCTGTTTTCCACTGAGAGCGGTGCTGAGATGCACACAGTGGACAGGATGAAGCGGCTGCATTCACATGAAATCTAACAATGTGCACCTTGTGCAGAGTTGTTGTCTTGAAACAAAATTTTTAATTTCTCTAATAAAATAAATAAAATAAAATAAAATAAAAGCACGTTCGACCATGCCAAAAAATGTACTGAAATGCTGCCTGTGAACTTAAAATTGAAGTTGAATATGAAAAATCTGTGTCCTGAACAGTTTGCTTGAAGAGTGATGCATCTCAAGTGTTATTTGCTGTACAATAATAATATAACCCCTCCTATACATTTCCCTCGTTCTCTGCTGTAGAATGGTGCCATTGAAACAAGACGAGCCTGCGTACTGAAAGCACTAATTGTTTACCTCAACGAAGACCCTGAAAACCTCATAAGAGACTACCTTGTAAGTATTTTGTTCACTGCTTTGTACATAATTTCTCTCCAGAAACTAAAAATGGGATTGCTTTTTTACCTTTTGAAGCTGTCTTTAAACAAACTATACCACAGAAGAACAGTAACTGACTTGGGGCATACCCACACCTACACACACATACACACAATTACTTTTTAATAGATCAGTTTATTATTGTTTGGATGGGAAAAAATCCCTTCTCACTAACTTTAATAGCAGTGTGTGGAGAACTGTTTAAAGGTTTAAGTCATGGATTGTGCAATGTAGTTTTAACTTTTTTTCAATTTACCAGTCAAAAAATGCATCTAGTTTGCTCTGTCCCTTCAGCTGGAGCACAGCAAAGCAGGTTAAATCCTGAAACTGTGAACTCTTTTTCTTGACAGTTCAGCCAAACACCAGGCTACACATGTAGATGACTGTTGTATTAAAATTCACTGTTATGATATGAAGGGAAAAAGAGGGAGAGAATAAGGGGTAGAATACATACAGACTTCTTTAATGAAGGCTAACTTGTAGGGCTACTTTTCAACAATGAAGAGCACATTTGGAACTATTTGTTCAATTTAAATCTTCCCATCACTGCGCACGGGGAAGAAGCAGAGTACTCTGACAGCCCCTCTGCTCCAGCAGCAGGATCAGCCTGTTGGAGAGCGCATGATTCACCGCAGTCCTGACTATTGTGTTGTAATAATGCAAAAATTTGGAAAAATTTAAATCGAACGCACAAATTGTTCCAAATGCGTCTGTATCTGGCCTTTGCTCCCTCGTTTTCCCTTCATATCACAAGTGAATTTTAACAGAATAATATTCCACATCTGTAGGTCTGTACTGTATTTTTAGCCTGGTGTTTAGCTGCACTGTGTGAAAAAAGAATGGAGTTGACAGTTTCATGATTCACCCGGTAAACAATCTTGGCAGTTCACTGATTAATGGTTAACATCCCTAAACCAACAGCAAAATTAGAAAAACTACACTAAATGTAGTCTGGAATGATGGAAATGATAAGTTTGGATAAATATCACTTAAGACAGAGTTTTTTTTTTTCTGGTGTCTAAGATGTAACTGAAGGTTTATTTGTTCTGTTTTTCAGGATGTTGAGGACAACCAAGAGACTATTGAGCAGACGGTCCTGGGAATCTTCACCATAAGCAAAGAGCGTGCGGAACCCACAGACGACCTAGAAGATGTTGGAATAATCATCGAAGGTGTGGAAGTGCTTCATGACCTTGGTAACGTTGCAAATGCACTTGCCATGTTATTTGGCCTCATGTACTCACTGGACTTGCACACATTTGAGGTTCTCCAAAAACTTGTGATGGAACTGGATGGCACCAACCTCTCAACAAAGGCCCAAGTGCTAAAAAACAAACTATTTGAAGGAACATCTTAGACATTGCATGTGGAGTGGGGAACATTAAAGACCTTAATGTGGTCTGAGGCAGCACAGAGGAAAACTTGAAGGAGAGGTTTCATCCCAAATGATCTGGCAGAAAACTGTCTTGGATCTACATATTGAACTGTTATAATTAGGAGTGGAATTGTTTTGTTTTCAAATAATTAAGAGACTTTCAAAACGTTCACAAAATGTACACTACTGAAGCCAGGGAGAAAAAATTTAAATTTGCTTTCATATTGCAGTATTTCTACATTGCACAGAACTACAGCAATTTCAGGGTTGTTAGTTATCAAAGATTTCATTTTACAGTTTTCTGTAATTGAAGAAAAATGTTTATGTAAATATTCAGCCATTTTCATTCTGCCTCCTTTTGGAAAGCTTCTCAGGTTCTGTAAGAGAGACTTGGTGTTACTTGGGAATGGTGTAATATTAGCTGTAAACAAATAAGATAGTATAAGGTGAAATATTTTAATTTGCACATTTTGATTTAGAAATTTGGACATAAATGTGAGCTAGAGATGTTGACAAATGGTTTCTAAGATAGAGGCGGGAGTTATTTGAACATGTTAATTGTATCTGTACCAATAACCATTCTATAATGTCCAACAAGTTCAAGGTTTTAGGTTTTAAATATTTGTGACTGTTCTGCTCATAGTTGTATAGAGTGGAGGCTGGTGATTTTCTGTATTCTAAAGCAGGGCTGCAACTAACAATTATTTTCATAGTTGATTATTCTTATTAATCGATTTATAGTTGTTTTAAAATGGTGATCACTGTTTATCAAAGCCTGAGGTGACGTCTTATTTTGCCCACAACCCAACAACATTCAGTTTACTGTCAGAGAGGAGTAAAGCAACCAGAAAATATTCAAGAAAATTGCTTAAACTGATTAATCAACTATTAAAATAGTGGTGATTAATTTAAGAATTGATCAATCGTTGCAGCCCCATTCTAATGTTGACAAATCCAATTAAAAGACTAAAGTGTCAAATTTGAATTTAGTACATAAAGTCCCACTGTTGGTGATTTGGTCTTTTAATTTGTATTTGTTGGCAATAGGTCTCCAGCTGACCAGGTTTGTAAGCAATGAGTGTTATGTTTTATTTCTAATAAATGTGATTTTTCACAGATCCAGAGTATTTGGATTTGAATTTACTTAACTACATTGTGTGGAAATTGTTGACATAATCAGGTTTAGTAATTCTGCTTCAAGCTACTATCATTGTAACAATGAAAACCAATTAAGTGAAACAAAATCCAGTCGTAGTTGCCACACTTGCTTAAGTCAGTTATGTTGGAACTAAAGGGTGTGGTTTAGTTGGTCTAACTAAATACAGTTGAGTAGTAGAGGTCTAATAGTTAAGTTGTATTTACATTAGTGTGTTAAGTCAGTGTAATGAAATATCTTTATGTTGGTGTTAATAAACACATCAAATTAACACAAAAGAAACATCATCATGTTGAATTTATGTTTGTCAGTTTAGTTAGCTGGACACTGACCTATTAATTAAGTCTAAGTTGACCAAATAATGTTGAAATTATCTCATACAGTCTTGCTGGTTGAACATAAGTTAGTTATTGCCATATTAATAATATTGTTGAATTATTTATAACACAACTCAGTTTCGTGGAAATTGTTGACATAACTGTATTAAGTAAATCCAACAAATTATTTTTTTGAGTGTACTGTGTTTGGTTCCAAAGTTAAGCATATTTGAATTTGACCTCTCCCGGGCCTCAAGGGTCAAATCTGATTTCCTCCATATCTGAAAATAAACCTTATGGTATGTACAAACTATGGTAGAAATTTCATGCTTTTTTCAAAAAGTGCACAATTTGTCTGCTAATCTGCTGTACTAACAACGGATAAGCTCTCAAATTATGAGGAATTGTGCACTTTTTGAAAAAAGCATGAAATTTCTACCATAGTTTGTACATACCATAAGTTTATTTTCAGATGTAGAGGGAAGTCAGATTTGACCTCTGAGGCCGGGGAGAGGTCAAATTCATTCAAGAAGTTTAGGGTGCCCATTCAGTTAGTGATACTTTTGAGACCAATGGAATTCAATAAAATGCATTTAGGTCAAGGTAAAAATTTGCTTAAAAAAACAAACATTTCCCCTCTTTGTTTTCTTTTTTTTTTTAATGAACCCCAAAACATATTTCAGTTACTTTTTACTCTCCTGTATTATTCAGTAATTAGTTATTATTTACTGAGATGTGTGGTTATTTTTTCCTGCTAAGCACATCATTATCAGCAGATGGCCCTCTAGAGCATCAGTAGCTGATGCCAGTAGCGATGTAGTCAGTAGGCAACATGATGAGTAGGCTACAGTATGCACGAGTGACGAGACAGAGAGCACTTCTGACATAAATATCCTACCAGGTAAATTGACTGACTATGAACAGACTATGAATATAAGTATACTTGAGTAAAGCCTTAAGCTTGTTGTAGCTCTCCTCCATAGCAGTGCATTTGGCCTCCATTGCCTCCATTTTTTATCACTGAGCTGGTTGGCATTGGTTTCGAGGGAAATCAGGCGATGTCCATGGTCTGTGACTGTCGTCTGGACGTAGTCCAATTTAGCTTCAAGTGATGTTATGGCCGATTTGAATTCAATGGAGAGGGCTGCTCTATGCTCTTCCAGTAGCTTAGTCAGGGCAGCCATGTTTGAAAAAAAACTAACGGGAGCGTCGTCTTTCTTGCTGTCTTTTTTAGCTGACTTCAAAGTCATTATGGTGGTTTCAGCATGAAAAGATACCAAAGAAAAAACTGTAGAATCTCACATTGATGTGTACAGAAACGAGATGTAAAAGTTTAGTTGTATGTAATATGTGACGGCTCCTCCAAGAATCGCCACCTTAACGTGATGGAGGGGTTTGAGTGTCTTTGCGAACCTGGGAGCTGTGTTGTCCGGGGCTAATAGCCCCTGGTAGGGTCTCCCAAGGCAAAGTGGACTAAGAGCGATTCAAAGACCTTGATGAAACAGACTTTTCGGGAGCAGAGTACCTCGCCCAGTATGGGGACTAGAGGGGCTTGACTCTCGCTTTTTCCGGAGTTCCTCAGGGTGAGAGGTGCCGGGCGGGTGTGGGGATACTCACAAGCCTCCAGCTGAGCACCGCCGTGTTGGGGTTCTCCCCGGAGAACGAGAGGGTCGTCTCGATGCAGCTGCGGTTTACAAAGAGAAGGTCTCTGACTGTTGTTTGTGCTTATGTACCGAACGGCAGTGCGGATTACCCGGCCTTCTTGGAGTCTCTTGGCGGTGTCCTGCAAGGGGTGCCGGCTGGGGACTCCATAGTTCTCCTGGGAGACTTCAACGCTCACATGGGCAATGACGGAGAAACCTGGAGGGAGGTGATTGGGAGGAACGGCCTGCCTGAGCTGAACCCGAGTGGTGCTTTGTTGTTGGACTTCTTAGCAAGTCATGGACTAGCCATAATGAACACCATGTTCAAGCACAGGGAGGTTCATAAGTGTACCTGGTACCAGAACACCCTAGGCCAAAGATCAATTATCGATCTTATGGTCGTATCAGCAGATCTGCGGCCGTGTGTCTTGGACACTTGAGTGAAGAGAGGAGTAGAGCTGTCAACTGATCACCACCTGGTGGTGAGTTGGATCAGATGGCAGGGGAGGCTGCCAGACAGACCTGGTTAACCCAAATGTGTAGTGAAGGTGAACTGGGAACTGGACCCTGTCCGTGGGGTCTTCAACTCCTACCTCCGGGAGAATTTCTCGTGCATCTCGTAAGGTTAGGGACTTGGAGTCTGAGTGGGCCATGTTCAAAGCCTCCATTGTGGAAGCGGCTGCTAGGAGCTGTGGTCAGAAGGTTGTCGGTGCCTGTCGGGGCGGCAACCGAAGAACCCGCTGGTTGAGGGAGGCCGTCAGGCTGAAAAAGGAGGACTTTCAGGTCTGGCTGGCCCAGGGGTCTCCTGAGGCAGCAGACAGGTACTGGTTGGCCAGAAGGGCTGCAGCTGTGGCGGTCGCTGAAGCAAAAACCCAGATGTGGGAGGAGTTCGGGGAGGCTATGGAGAAGGACTTTCTGTTGGCCTCAAAGATGTTCTGGCAGACCATTAACCAACTCGGGAAGGGAAAGTGGGGCTTGTCTCAGGCTGTGCTCAGCAGAGAGGGAGAACTGTTGACCCGAACTGGGGACATCGCTGGGCGGTGGAAGGACCACTTTGAGGACCTCCTGAACCCGGCCATCACGTCCACTGCGAACGAGGCAGAGCCTGAAGACTCGGTGGAACTCTCGCCCATATCCCTGGCAGAGGTTGCTGAGGCAGTTAAAAAACTTCCCAGTGGCAAGGTGACGGGTGTGGATGAGATTCGCCCTGAAGGCTCTGGGCACTGGAGATTGCCCATCCAGTCTGCATGTGCTTTGTGGACCTGGAGAAGGCTTACAACCGCGTCCCTCAGGAGGTCTTGTGGGGAGGTACTACGGGATTACGGGGTGCCAGGCTCACTGCTACGAGCCATCTGGTCCCTGTATGACCAAAGTGAGAGCTGTGTCCGCATACTTGGTGTAAAGTCGAACACGTTCTCGGCGGATGTTGGCTTTCGCCAAGGTTGTCCTTTGTCACCAATCCTGTTTGTAATCTTCATGGACAGGATCTCGAGGCGCAACCTGGGGGAGGAAGGGGTCTGCTTTGGGGACCTCAGAATTGCATCTCTGCTTTTTGCAGATGATGTGGTTCTGTTGGCTCCATCACACCATGATCTCCAGCATGCACTGGGGCATTTTGCAGCCGAGTGTGAAGCAGTTGGGATGAGAGGCCATGGTTCTCTGACGGAAACTGGTTGATTGCCCTCTCCGGGTTGGGGGAGAGTTACTGCCTCAAGTGAGGGAATTCGAGTATCTTGGGGTCTTGTTTATGAGTGAAGGTTGAATGGAGCGTGAGATAGATTGGCGGGTCGGTGCAGCTTCTGCAGTGATGCGGGCGCTGCGCCGGTCTGTGGTGAAGAGGGAGCTGAGCCGGAGAGCAAAACTTCCGATTTACTGGTCCATTTATGTCCCAACCTTCACCTATGGTCATGAACTCTGGGTAGTGACCGAAAGAATGAGATCGCGGATACAAGCGGTGGAAATGAGTTTCCTCCGTGGGGTGGCTGGGCTCAGCCTTAGATATAGGGTGAGGAGCTCGGACATCCAGAGGGAGCTTGGAGTAGAGCCGCTGCCCCTTCACGTTGAAAGAGGTCAGTTGAGGGGCTTCCGGCATCTGACTAGGATGCCTCCTGGGCGCCTCCCGCTGGAGGTGTCCCAGGCACATCCCACTGGTAGGAGGCCCCGGGGCAGACCCAGAACATGCTGGAGGGATTACATATCTCATCTGGCCTGGGAATGCCTTGGGGTCCCCCAGGAGGAGCTGGAAAGCGTTGCCGGGGAGAGGGATGTCTGGGGTGCTTTGCTCGGCCTGCTGCCCCCGCGACCGAGCCCCAGATAAGCGGATGATGGATGGATGGATGTGACGGGAGCCTGCGATATATACGTCTACTCCATTCGTGACCTGGAAGTCCTCCATCAATGATTTTTGAAAGCGATCTTTTTGAACTCTTACGTCAGACAGACATTAAATTTTGATTGGAATGAAAATCAAGTTGACAATAAGTTAAATGTCTAATGATATTAGAATTCCACGTTGTGTGGACACTAACATCTGATGTTTTCCAGACATTGGGTTTTGTTTTCCATACTAACTGTCGTTATTCTATATCTAGATGACATTGGCATAAGACATTTGGAAGACGTTTTTTTTTTTTTGGTTGTTAAACAACACAACTTAAAACTGACAAATTATCAGTGTCATCGTGCATCAGTGAGGCGGCACGGTGGTGTTGTGGTTAGCACTGTCGCCTCACAGAAAGAGAGTTCTGGGCTCAATCACAGGAGGGAGCCCTTCTGTGTGGAGTTTGCATGTTCTTCCCGTGTCAGCATGGGTTTTCTCCAGGTACTCCAACTTCCTCCCACAGTCTAAAGACATGCAGGTTGGAGATAGGTTAATTGGTGACTCTAAATTGTCCATAGGTGTGAATGTGAGTGTGAATGGTTGTCTGTCTATGTGTAAGCCCTGCGATAGTCTGGCGACCTGTCCAGGTTGTACTCTGCCTCTCTTCCAATGTCAGCAGGGTTAGACTCCAGCCGCCCCGCGACCCTCAAGAGGATAAGCGGGTACGAAAATGGATGGATGGATCTTGCATCAGTATTCTACGTGAACTTGACGTTTGTATTAGATGTCGTCCTCACATTGAATTTTGGTCCCCTGACTTCAATACCTAAATTTAACCAAATATCAACCTCTAATGACTTTGGTGGCCAGCTGGGTTTTCATCTGACTTTTTCATGGAAGGCTAGCAAAACTGAAATAATTAATTTCCTCAAACTTTCAATGGTGTTTTTAAGCCATTAACAACTATAGATGAAAATAAAGTAAAGAAAGAATGGACAGTTAAGACTGTAATTCTCTCTCTTTCAAGTACAAAACATTTGGCCCCAATATAGCTCCATACCAGTGCTTAATAATATTAGTGTCTATCCCTGGACATCGTCTGAACATTACATTATGTAAGGCAGGCAGGAGTTACAGGACATATGTATTCATCGTCAATGTGTCAAAGATACAAATATCACCTGTTCTATCTCTGAGAGGGGCAAAAGCATCCAGCCCACATTATGTCCTTTTTATCATCCCTCTTTTGTGCAAACTCATTACACTCTGCCTTTTCTGCGCTGTGTGTCCAGATGGCGAGGCGTCTTGCAGTCATAATGCTGTGGTAATCCCTCCTGCACATGGTGCCCTCGCTCCGGTAAACACTCTTCCTATTGTTTCCTGGACTTCCGTCATACCCCCAGCCCAGGGCCCACAGCCTGCGGTGCTGGACAGGCTTCATACTGTACAAGTAAGTCTGCCTGACATCCTCTCTACAGGTCAAGGAAAGCCTTGTGTCGTGATGGTATGATGATGTACAATATGTCAGTGCTTGTGTTGGATGGTGAGAGGTTTTAAAGCTGTTCTGAGAGTTGCACAGGTGGAGTAACAGGAGTTTTTTTTTTTTTTTAATGAATTAGACAGTCCAGTTTACCAGGAATGAAAAGCAGCCCAAAAGTCTCCAGTTCCCATTGTTTGCAACTTAAGTCAATTTGTTTATAGAGCAAAAATCTTCCATCACCTTTAAAAAAAAAAAAACTAATTTAGCTGCTGTTTATCTGACTCCCACACTGGAAGATATTCTTGCAAGTTTGATGCACAGAAAAAAAAAACAGAAAAAAAAACAAACTTGGAGCCCAGTATTTTGTAAGCAAATATTTCTGAACAAATGATGCTCGGCATGTCATCGGTATATTTACGATGGCTCAAAGACATGGCTGTGTGGGTCTAATTAAAAATGTGAAAGGGTTAGCAGCCTGCCGCTCGTTGCCAGCTCTTGGCAGCTCTCCTGTCAGGCAGCCAGCTGTTTAGTCCTGCCCTGAATTATTGCCAGACCCACCGCCAGGCATTGTGGGATTGGCAGGGCCGGGCGGAGAGCTATTGTGTTCAGCCACTGAAGGAAAGAAAAAAAGAAGAAGAAGAAGAAGAAGAAGATGGAAGACGAAGCATTCCCCTCCTTAAAGTTCCCAGAGACAGTCAGGCGGGACTTAGCAAGTGCTGCTGGTGTGCAGCACACAAACTGGCACCAAACATTCAGTAAGACTCATTCAGTGTCTATGTTTAAATTCAGTGTACAATCACTTAAGTTTTGGAAGGATTTGTACATGAAAGAAAGCATGCTTTTTGCAACTGGCATGACTAATGACAACTGAAATTATATTTGTGTTGCTCCAATATTAAGTCCATAATACTATACTACA
Source organism: Epinephelus lanceolatus (assembly GCF_041903045.1). NCBI lineage: Eukaryota > Metazoa > Chordata > Actinopteri > Perciformes > Serranidae > Epinephelus > Epinephelus lanceolatus. Next base: position 3,511,317 of record NC_135748.1, read on the forward strand.
AAATGATCAGACATGGTGCTTCAGTCTACAAGAGGTCCATTGGGATTATTTTTTAATGTAATCTTCATTATTATAGTCTTCAGTTCATAACAACCCTTAAAATGGGATGCAGAAAACATCTGAATATAAATATACATGTGACATATATGATACATATTATAACCCAACCCTTTATAAGGAGGGACTTCACTCATTTTTCAAAATTCATACATGTTATTACTATGGTCTAAGACAGCCCAAAATATTAGCAAATATTAACAACTCCCCCAAATTCAAAACTTTATGATGCCATAGGGTATAAAGTCTGGAGCTGTAAATAAATGATGAAATATGTTCTAGATGATACTCAGAGCACTCAGGAAAATGTTCTGAGTATATGGGTACATTTTCTGTTTCTGTTTCGTTTTCTGTCCGAAAAGAGCTTCAGCAGCAACTGGTCACAGTCCTCGGCTTTGATGCATCAGTTATGAACAATGTTGTCTGGGTAACCGATCAGGGTGCAAACGTGGTGGCCGCTCTCCGTCCATACCGGCACCTGGCTTGTCAAGATCACCTGTACAACACAGTCCTCCAGCATGCCTTGAACACAGAGGAGCTGGCTGAAGAAGTCCCAGAAGTAGCAGAGACCCTGTTGGCAGCCAAGACTTTAGTCCGATACATAAAGCAGTCGGGGCAGGTCAGTCAGCTGCCAAAAACTGTTAAACAAATGGCAGAAACCAGATACAGTACAGTCTTCCTCACACTGGAGTCAATTCAGTCAGTTTACGCAGAGCTGCAGGAGCTTCTTCAGAGCCGTGGTGAGAGCACAAGATTATGCGATGTCTCCCCAGATGTTCTAGCCTTCCTGGTGGAATTTCTGTGCCCATTTAGCGACGCGCAAAAAGAGCTTGAAGGGGACAAATACCCAACACTGCACCTTGTCGTTCTCTGGGCCAACAAGCTGAAAAGCCACTGCCAACCCGACGTGTCTGACACTCCTTCCCAGGCTATTATCCGCCAACGACACCTTGAGTGGATAATGAAAAAAATCAAAATCCAGCCTCTTCATAAAATAGCCATTTTCTTATGGCCAAAGTTCAACCAGCTAAGAATGTTTACTGCTGCCGAGAGGGCCGACATCCATCAACAGGTGTGAATCCAGATAAGCCACTTCAGAGAGGGGGAGGATGCGCGTTGGCAGGAGCCTGCACAATCAGGTAAGATTTTATTTCATTTGGCCTATTAGACATAGGCTAATTGTCTTTTCACTTAACGCACCGGCGACAACCACTAAACCACTTTCCCTCCCTGTATAGGCTATACTTGGCATTGGCCTAATAAATAATTTTGTTCATGATTTACGCAGCGTCGGGCGCAGTGGCACCAGCTGCTGCTGGTCCAGCACCAAAGAGGAGAGCATTGGCGGAGTTTGAAGAAGCATGGGAAAATGTCAGAGAGGAGAGCGACAACACTGACGATGAAATCCAGGTATACCTCCGCCTCAACCCCACCATGGGAGCTGATGGAAGAGATGTACTGAGCTGGTGGAAGCAACACGAGACCATGTTACCGTTACTGGTACGTCTGGCTTGAATGGTGTTAAGTGTCCCGGCCAGCAGCAGCGAGCGCGCTTTCAGTGCAGCTGGAAGAGTAATAGAAGAAAGGAAGACTGGACTTGCCCCTGAAACTGTGGATGCTATACTTTTTCTGCATGACGCCAAGTAAACGGACTGTTGTTCTTGTGATGTTACGCGAACTGGGGACTTTGCCATGTTAAGTGGCTCACTGTTGTTGAATTGGGCTTTGGCTACAATAACTGTTATAATTGTATCACCATGTTCAGGTAAATAGCCTACTTATTTGATTAGTAATTCTACTATTCTCAGGTAATGCAAGCTGTTGTTGTCTTTATGAAGATGAAGAAGAAAATATTTTTGATAGGCTAGTTTTGCTACGTTTAGCCTAATAATAAACACTGTGATAAGGTTTAAGTGTTTTGTTGGTGTTTGCTTGGATAGACGTGTTTATTTGTTAATAGACCTGCCGCCTACAACTGTTGCGTTATCAGGTCAACTGCAGCGCTGCAGTTGCATCGCGCACAGTCACTTCAAAAAACAAAATAATCAATTAAACAACCCCAAAAATGCTTCAAACACTTTTCTAAATAATCTTAATATTGAAAGGAAACGAAATATACCTACTTATGCCATTTAAAGTGCTTAGATAAGGTTGGAGGTCTATAACTGCACATATATATATGTGCAGTTATAGACCTTTTAATGGCATAAATGGGTATATTTCATTTCCTTTCAATATTAAGATTATTTAGAAAAGTGTTTGAAGCATTTCTGGGGTTGTTTAATTGATTATTTTGTTTTTTGAAGTGACTGTGCGCGATGCAACTGCAACAGTGCGCCGCAGCGCGCACAGCAATCATCATATTTAACTTAATCCTTTCAATCAAAATATAATATATATAGCTTAATACCACGCTAGAAACCCCAAATAAACTATTTTAATGTCTGCAACATTAACAGCCTACATGTTGTTATGGGAGGTTTAAAAAAAAAAAAAAAAAAAAAGTCAGGCTTTTTTTCCGGTTCGGGCCTGAGAATTCTGAAAATCTGTTGGGCCGGGCCGGGCCGGGCTGGGGCTCCACCCCCTCGGGCCAGGGCCAGGCCCGGGCCCAGATAATAGGCCCGTGCAGGGCACTAGTGTGTGTGTGTGTGTGTGTGTGTGTGTGTGTGTGTGCATCAGGGCGAAACTCCGCCGTGCACGATACAGAGAGCAAAGGAGAATTGTAAACGCACGACCATGTAGACAGAAATGACATGCCGTCATGTAAATAAGATAAATAACATAAGGCTATTTAGTTTGTTTAATAAAAGGACAAGGTATGGACCTGTTGTATAGGCCTGGATATGAAGTGTCCATAGTGCCAAATAATATAACGGTAGTTTCTAAAGAGCTAAGACGGGAAAAAAATAAATAAAAATCAGCAGCAGCACTCATATTTCAGCAGCGGTGGTGCACCACGGCTAGTTGCATATAGGGAAAACACTGCGCCAAAACAGTTATTTGAAGGTAAATGAAAAGAAAACAAAATGAAAAAAAAGTGAGTAACAGTAGTAAATCAGAACGAAAATCTGTGCACACTAATAACATTGATGTAAAATTGTACTGCTGTAATCATCTTTGTATTTTTTTTTTTTTTGTAAAAATGTTAGCCCTTTAAAGATGTATCAATTCTGTCACATTTCTATCAAAAAACATAATTTAATCGGGTACAGTGTTGCCAACTTAGCGAATTTGTCGCTATATTTAGCAACTTTTCAGACCCGTCTACCGACTCTTTTTCAAAAAAGCGACTTGCGACAAATCCAGCGACTTTTTCTGGTGTTATTGGAGACTTTTGGAGATGCTGACGTGAAAGCACATATAGTTCTTATTCTCCTCAATGAGCAGTGGGTGCTGCTGTGTGCCCCTCCCCCGTCCCAAAGCACTCACAGGCAGCCCAGTCCTTGTGCTGCAGTCAGAGCAGGAGATGTTAACCCCTCTGCATCCAGACTGCAAATGAATCGCGCATGCGCAAATCCACCGCTGCCTGATCCCAGGGCGGGATGTAAATGTAAAATTTTCTTTTTCTGAAATAAATCACTGAATGAAAGTTCATTTGTAGTTCTAAACATATTCAGGGTGTTTTTTATTCATTTTTGTCTCTCCCACGACGTTATTCCTCTTTCCTACAGCGTCCATTACAATTACATGCATACGGCCAATTATGCAAATTAGGTGATGATGTCATTGAGCGACTTCTAGTGACTTAGGACAGCCAATATCTACTTTTCTCACTGAGGAGTTGGCAACAGTGATTGGGTATTAAAAGCGAGATGGTATAACTGCAGTCGGAGCTACATGACTCGCCCACCATACGAACATGTCAGTCCACGATCAGCCCCCTTCGCTCCTTGACCCAGAAGTGGAAGTCCTGACAAAACTGCTAAGTTAGCGATTAGCTAGCTATGAAGTGATACATTAAAAGAGAAGTGGCTAGGGTAAGGGTAATAGGAAGGCTTCCTCTCATTACTTGTGCTAGTGCTAACTTAGCCATTAGCTATTTACGAAGGATTACATTAGAAAAAAAGGTGGTTTAAGTTAGGGTACTAGGAAAGCTACATCTCATTAGTTATGCTAATGGTAACTTAGTGATTAGCTAGCTATGAAATATTACACAATAAAAGAAGTGGCCAAATTTAGGGTTTAGGAAAGCTTGAGTATTATATTAGAAGACAGGTGGTTAAGGTAAAGGTAATTGGAAAGCTACATTTTAATACTTTTGCTAGTGCTAACTTAGCCATTAGCTAGCTATGAAATATTACACAATAAAAGAAGTGGCCAAATTTAGGGTTTAGGAAAGCTACATCTCATGAAGGCTAAAACCACTGACCTCAAGTCGTGCAGCTGCCGCAACAACATACGAATTATCGGCCTACCTGAGTCGATTTGAGGAAACCCATGGCTTTCTTTTCCAAACTGCTACTGGAGCTCCTCGGTGTTGCCTCCGGAGCTTGATTGTGCCCACAGAGCCCTAACTGCCAAGCCAGGTCCTGGAGCCAGACCGAGAGCCGTAATCATACGCATCCACCGTTACCAGATAAAGGAAGCGATCATTCAGGAGGCCAGGTGGAGGAGAGGTGACCTGTTCTAAACTGGTGTTCATCTTTGAGGATTACTGCCCCTAAGTCATTGAACAACATACGGCGTACTGGGAGGTGATGTAGGAGCTCTACCAACAGGGTTTTAAACCATCGCTGCGAAGCTGCAAATCACAACCAAAAACAGAGGGAGAAAACACTTCACATCGGTGGAGGACGCCGAAACTTTCCTGGCAACTCAGCGCAAAAACACACCGCAGTGTCCATCCAGGGAAGACGGGTAACTCCGATAATAATGACTGAATCTTGAGGAAACTTTGCATCTGTTAGTTTTGTTCAGCACTGTTGTGTTAATGTTGTGTGCAACTGTTTCCAGATAGAGTTTATACTTTTATAGAAAATACGAGGTAAATATGTCTGAATGTCTTGTAAATTTGAAACGCTGCTTATGCGAACACAGTCTTAAAATGTTTCAGTCATTATTAACTAGCCGTGCAAGCGAGCTATTGGGCTTATTGTTTACCTTAGCAACAGAGGAACGTCTCATCGGACATCGAGCTGTAGCCCACCAGTGGCGAAATCAGCACAGGGCCCCCTTTTGGTGTGGCGGGTGAACTACCTTACATAAAACTGAATTATTCAGTGGACGTCTATATGGTGGAGCTGGGCTTTTCTAATGCAGGAGCTGAAGTGCATTTAAAGAACTGTTAGACTTAGCAGTCTATAAATGTACTGTTTCCTTTACATGACAATTTGTAGCCCAGCTAGTGACTGCTGTGAATAGGGCAGCTGACAATCAATAAATTCAATTTTATTTATAAAGCCCAATATCACAATTTGCCTCACAGGGCTTTACAGCATACAACATCCCTCTGTCCTTAGGACCCTCACAGCAGATAAGGAAAAACTCCCCAAAAAAAACCCTTTAACGGGGGAAAAAAACAGTAGAAACCTCAGGAAGAGCAACTGAGGAGGGATCCCTCTTCCAGGACAGACAGACGTGCAATAGATGTCGTACAGAACAGATCAGCATTTAACAGTAATCCGTATGACAGAATGAGACAGAATGAGACAGAAAGAGAGAGAGAGAGAGACAGAGAGAGATGCAGGACAGACGGTAATGACAGTAGCTTACAACAACATTAATGAAAGTAATAATATTATAGTTATAGTTCTGGCTACTGTGGTACAATATGTTGAAAGTATATATTAATATCTGGCAGTATACATGTGTGACAATAATCAAATGTGTATAATAACAGCAGAAGTATGACTAATGACTAATGATGGCAGCAGCAGCAGGAGGCATCTGGCAGGACCATGGCAGCAGCACAACCACACACGTCACGCTATCCAGGCACCGCTGCGATATGAGTTAATCTGAGAGACAGTGGAGCACAAAGGCTCCGGAGAAGAAGCTGAGTTAGTGACGTCCAGAATGGCCAAGTTAGCAAGATGCAGTAATAGGATACGAGAGAGAGAGAGAGAGAGAAGGAGAGAAGGTGCCCGGTGTATTATAGGGGGGTCCTCCAGCAGACTAGGCCTAAGTCAGCCTAACTAGGGGCTGGTACAAGGCAAGCCTGAGCCAGCCCTAACTATAAGCTTTATCAAAGAGGAAAGTCTTAAGTCTAGTCTTAAATGTGGAGACGGTGTCTGCCTCCCGGACCGTAACAGGAAGATGATTCCACAGGAGAGGAGCCTGATAGCTGAAGGCTCTGGCTCCTGATCTACTTTTGGAGACTTTAGGGACCACGAGTAACCCTGCATTCTCTGAGCACAGCGTTCTGGTGGGATAATATGGCACTATGAGCTCTCTAAGATATGACCGAGCTTGACCATTTAGATAGAGCTTTAGAGCTTTATAAGTTAACAGTAGGATTTTAAATTCAATTCCGGATTTTACAGGGAGCCAGTGCAGAGAAGCTAAAACAGGAGAAATATGATCTTGTTTCTTCGTTCCTGTTAGTACACGTGCTGCTGCATTCTGAATTAGCTGGAGAGTTTTTAAGGACTTACTAGAGCTACCTGATAATAGAGAGTTACAGTAATCCAGCCTTGAGGTAACAAAAGCGTGGACCAATTTTTCTACATCTTTTCGGATCAAGATAGGCCTAACTTTCGCAATATTACGCAGATGAAAAAATGCAGTCCGTGAGGTTTGTTTTAAATGAGAATTAAAAGACAAATCTTGATCAAATGTTACTCTGAGGTTTCTTACGGTAGTGCTGGAGGCCAGAGCAATGCCATCTAGAGAAACTATGTCATCAGATAGAGAGTCTCTGAGTTGTTTGGGGCCAAGAACAATAACTTCAGTTTTGTCTGAATTTAACATCAGGAAATTGGTGCTCATCCAGGTTTTTATGTCTTTAAGGCAGTTATGGAGTTTAGTTAATTGATTACTTTCTTCTGGCTTCATCGATAAATACAACTGTGTATCATCCGCATAACAATGGAAATTTATAGAGTGATTTCTAATGATGTTGCCTAAAGGAAGCATATATAGAATAAATAGGATTGGTCCAAGCACAGAATCTTGCAGAACTCCAAAACAAACTTTGGTACGTAAGGATGATTCATTATGAACGTCAACAAACTGAAAACGATCAGATAAATAAGATTTAAACCAGCTTAGTGCTGAACCTTTTAGGCCAATTAAGTGATCCAGTCTCTGCAGTAGAATTTGATGGTCAATAGTGTCAAACGCCGCACTAAGATCTAATAAAACAAGTACAGAGATGAGTCCTTTGTCTGAAGCAATCAGAAGGTCATTTGTAATTTTAACTAGTGCTGTCTCAGTGCTATGATGCACTCTAAATCCTGACTGAAACCTCAAATAAATTATTATCATGGAGAAAATCACACAGCTGGTCTGCGACTACTTTCTCAAGGATCTTTGACATAAAGGGAAGATTAGATATTGGTCTATAGTTGGCTAACACCTCTGGATCCAGGGTGGGCTTTTTTAGTAGAGGTTTAATTACAGCTACCTTAAAAGACTGCGGTACATAGCCTGTTAATAAGGATATACTGATCATATCTAATACAGTCAGGTCCATAATTATTTGGACAATGATACAGTTGTCATCATTTTGGCTCTGTACACCACCACAATGGGTTTTAAATGAAACAATGAATACGTGCTTAAAGTGCAGACTCTCAGCTTTCATTTAAGGCTTTTTTCAAAAATGCAGTATGAACTGTGTAGGAATGACAAGGATTTCTTCACACAGTCCCCCAACTTTAAGGGCTCATAAGTATTTGGACAAACTAACATAATCATCAATTAAACAGTCAGTTTTAATACATGGTTGCAAATCCTTTACAGTCAATGACTGCCTGAAGTGTTGGACACATAGGCATCATCAGATGCTGGGTTTCTTCCCTGGTGATGCTCTGCCAGCCCTTTACTGCAGCCGTTTGCACTTCCTGATGATATGACTTGGCCATTGCAGAACATTCCACTTCTTTGCCTTAAAAATGTCTTTGGTTGCTTTTGCAGTATGCTACAGGTCAATGTCCATCTGCACTGTGAAGCATCGTCCAATGAGTTTTGAAGCATTTAGTTGAATCTGAACTGATAATGGTGCCCCAAACACTTCAGCTTTCATCCTGCTGCTACAGAGCCAAAATGATGACAACTGTATCATTGTCCAAATAATTATGGACCTGACTGTATATGAGTGTTAACTAAAGGTAAGACCTCCTTAAGTAGCCTAGTTGGGATGGGGTCTAAGAGACACGTTGATGATTTAGATGAAGAAATCACTGCGGTCAATTCTTGAAGAGAAACTGGGGAGAAGCAATCTAAATATATATTAGGTCTTACAGCAGTGTTTGAGGTTAGATAGGTAGGCCTACTATCTGAGGACAGGAGGTCATGAATTTTGCCTCTAATAGTTAGAATTTTGTCATTAAAAAAAGCTCATAAAATCATTACTGCTAAGGGCTAAAGGAATACAAGACTCAACAGAGCTGTGACTCTCAGTCAGCCTGGCTACAGTGCTGAAAAAAAAACCTGGGGTTATTCTTGTTTTCTTCTATTAAAGCTGAGTAATAGTTTGCTCTGGCATTGCGGAGGCCCCTCTTATAAGTTGGCCCAGATTAAACGAGATTCTTCTAGTTTGGTTAATCGCCAATTCCTTTCAAACTTGCGCGATATTTGTTTTAACTTACGGGTTTGAGAGTTATACCAAGGAGCGAACTTTCTTTGCTTTGTTAACTTCTTTTTAAGAGGAGCTACAGAGTCGAGTGTTGTTCGCAGTGAGCCTACGGCGCTATCAACAAAATGATCAATTCGGGAGAGGTTAAAGTCGGTACAGGAAACCTCTGTTACTGAAGGACTTGGTATTGAATTTAACGACGGAGTAATCATTTCCTTAAATTTTGCGACAGCACTATCTGATAAACATCTAGTATAGTAACTGTTGCTGAGTGGCGTGTAATCGAATAAAAAGAAATCAAAAGTAATCAGATAATGATCCGATAGCGAGGGATTCTGTGGAAAGACTGTTAGGTTATCAATTTCAATTCATTATCAGGGAGTCATTATCAACGTCAACATGAATGTTAAAATCGCCTACAATAATAACTTTATCTGATTTAAGAACTAGACTGGATAAAAACTCTGAGAATTCAGATACAAATTCAGAATACGGGCCAGGAGCACGGTACACTATAACAAATAAAAGTGGCTGCGAGGTTTTCCAGGTCGGATGTAGAAGACTAAGAATGAGGCTTTCAAATTAATTATAATCTAGTTTAGGTTTAGGGCTGATTAACACACGAGTTAAAAATGGCTGCAACTAGGACAACAAGGGAAAGACCATGTGACCGCTTGGAAAGACAGCTGACAGGAGGGAAAAGACCCCAAAGGTGCTGGCATGGGCTAGCAACCCATGGTAGCAGTGGTGAGGCCTAGCAGCCTTACGACAACCAAAATTAACTACAGCCAACATAGGGAAAATACCACAGGTGAATTACATGGTAACAGACATTGAAACGGACACGACTATACACTGGATCTGTGACTCAGTGAAGGATAGGGGGACGGACCTATCCACCAGGGCAAGAATTAGCAGCACTCAGGGTAAGGCGAGTGCATCTGTAGAGGATAAAAGTAGCACAGTCGAGAACAAGATGCTTCAGGTTTGTCCTTGAGGCTGGCAGAAAGTAACATCAATAAAAGGCCTCAGAACTCATCAGGGAAAGAAGAAGTGTGTGGCAAAGAAAGGGCAGTGTAGCTGCATTGATCAGTACTTCCTAAGAAGTCAGTCAAGAAGAGAGGATGCAGGTGACACTGAGGTCAGTATGCCAGTCAGAGAGAGAACCATGGAGCAAAAGGTTAGAGTTAGATGGCCTAGGGCAAATGACAGTAAAGAATGGGAGATAGTTAATAGAGATTTGTCAATAATCTTATGCAGGCTTAGGGGAAATGCAATTTAAAGGTTAGAAAAGATGGGAGATATAATTTACTCATATGGTGCAGAGAGGTTCGGGGTGCATGAGAGAAAGAGGAGTGAGAAGGCACAGTCAGGTAAGTCTAGGCGGCAAAGAGAAATAGAGACGTTAGTTAAGGAAAGGAGACAGTTAAGAAAGCAGTGGAAAAAGGGTACAGAAGAAGAAAGGGAGGGAATTAATGTGTTGCAAGAGGAGTTGAGAAGCAGGCTAGCAGTTCTTAGAAGGGCAGAGCATCTCAGGAAAAAGAGGAACAGGCTAGGACAGGTTTTTTCAGGGACCCTTTTAAGTTTGTTAAAGGGTTGTTCAGCCAGGAAAAGGGAGGGCAGCTCAAAGCAGAAAGGCTAGAGGTTAAAGAATATTTGAGAAATACATATTCAGATTTAGAGAAGAATAGGATAGCGGATATCCCTCCATTAGGAGGGATAGAGCATGAGATGGATGTCAGGCCACAGAGGTGGAAGGAAGTTCAGGAGGTCGTCAGGCATGCAAAGGCTTCTTCAGCCCCAGGGCCTAACGGAGTCCCCTACTAGGTTGCACTGAGTGCACCTGATATCCTTAAATTTTTGTGGAAACAGCTAAGAATAGTTTGGGAGAAACAAATTATCCCAAGAGCATGGCGTAGGGCAGGGGGTGTCCTCATTCCTAAGGAGAAGGAGTCTGTGGACCTTAGCCAATTCCGGATGATTTCTCTCTTGAATGTAGAAGGGAAGATTTTCTTTCGTGTAGAGATTAGCTAGCTACTTAAAAAGGAATAGCTTATTAGATACTATGGTGCAGAAGGCAGGAATACGAGGTTTTGCAGGGTGTTTAGAGCATACTAGCATGATCTGGCACCAGATTCAGGCAGCAAAGATTAAAAAAAGGGACCTGCATGTAATATTTTTAGATCTTGCAAATGCGTTTGGTTCAGTACCGTATAGCCTCATTTGGAGTGTGTTTGACTACTTCAAAGTGCCACAGGTAGTTGTTTACTTAGTGAAGGTATATTTACAGGATATTAGGTTGTGTCTAAGTATGGCAGGTTTCACAACAAGTTGGCAGAGGCTAGAAATATGAATCATGGCAGGGTGTACAATTTCTCCATTAGCATTTACTATGGCGATGGAAGTAATCATAAGGGCTTCTAAGTGGGTGGTAGGTGGGGAGAGACGGCAGAACGGGTTGCATCTTCCACCAGTTAGGGCTTACATGGATGACATGACTAGTTACTAGCTACTAGAGAAGGTAAATAAGAACCTCAAGTGGGCCAGCATGAAGATCAAGCCTAGTAAGTCTAGAAGCATCTCGATACGTAGAGGGAAGTTAAGTGATAGGAAGTTTGTCATAGATGATGAGGAAATCCCAACAATTAGGGAAAAGTCAGTAAAGAGCTTAGGTAGGTGGTACAATGTAGAGTTGAATGATGAGGAACAGGTGGTGTAATTTAGAAAAGATGTGGCGGAAGGATTGGATAGAATAGATAAATCAGAACTTCCAGGAAAGTTGAAGTTGTGGTGTTGTTGTTGTTGTTGTGGCAATTTGGGCTATATCCTAGGTTAATGTGGCCATTGTCAGTTTATGAAATCCCAATATCCGTTGTGGAGAGAATTGAAAGGTCAGTTAGCTCCTATATTAGGAAGTGGTTGGGGGCTCCTAGGTGCCTAAGTAGTGTTGCATTGTATGGAAAAGGGATACTTCAGCTGCCAGTATCTAGTTTAACGGAGGAATTTAAATGTACCAAGGTCAGGACAGAGCTCTTGTTATCTGGGAGTAAGGACATGGTAGTTAAGAGTGTGGTTCCAAATCCAACCGAGGGGAGGAAGTGGAACCCAAGGTCAGCAGTTCAGGAGGCAGAGGCAGCTCTTAGGCATGCAGAGATTGTAGGTAATGTTCAGTTTGGCCGGGGAGACCTGGGGCTTGGCTCAGGCAAACCGGTATGGAATAAAGCAGGTCTCAAAGATAAAAGAAAGCTGGTCGTGGAACAGATACATAGACAGGAGGAGATATTAAGGGGTGCAAAGGTAGTGGCCCAGGCTAAAGAGGGACAGTGGTTGAATTGGGAAAGTGTAGAGAAGAGGAAGCTTAGTTGGAGGGACCTGTGGAGTATGGAGGAGAATCGTATTAGATTCCTGGTAGGGGCTACATATGATGTGTTACCAACCCCCCAGAACCTAAAACTGTGAGTAAATGGGGACCCATCATGCCCATTGTGTTCAGGTACTGCAACCTTAAGGCATATTTTGTCAGGCTGTAAAGTTAGCTTGTCACAAGGCCGATATACATGGCGACATAACCAGGTGTTGAAATGTTTAGCTGCAGGCATCGAAGGGAAATGAAGACAGGCAAATTCAGAAGTTTTAAGAATAGGAGTGTAGCATATCAGTTTGTCCGTGAGGGGCAGAAATACAGAAGGGATAAGTTAGTAAGGAGGCAAGGGTGTGGCCACCTAGAAGGTGCTTGTGATTGGGAAATGCAAGTAGATTTAGGGGGAAAGCTTGTTGTTCCCCAGGAAATAGTTTGTACCAAGCAGAGGCCTGATATAGTGTTGTGGTCAGTGAGTCAACGGATAGTTTATTTCATTGAGCTGACAGTTCCTTGGGAAGACTCAGTGGAAGAAGCCTATGAAAGAAAAACACTTAAATATGCAGACTTAGGAGCAGAAGCTGAGCAGCGAGGATGGAAAACTAGGATTTGTCCAGTGGAAGTGGGGTGTAGGGGATTCATAGCAAGATCAGCCGTCTCGCTCCTGGGGGAACTCAGAGTGCGGGGACAGAGTTTGAGGAAGACAGTGAAGGAAATGTCAGATGAAGCAGGTAGAGCAAGCCAATGGATCTGGGTGAGAAGAAATAATGTCAGTTGGGGGCCAGCAGGGGGGACTACTAAGCAGAGTACATAAGTCCTTGAGATCAGGTGGAGAGATCCACTTCCTCTCAGGAGGAAATCCAGGAAGATGAAGGTTATTTAAGTGTGGGAGTGGCCTATCTGAATCCCTTTTGTTTGAGACCATGCTGCAAGGTGAGTGTGTTTGCTGATCCTGTGAGTTATCTATCTCCTTTAACTTTAGCTTATATTGGAGTTATGCTATGTAGTGTGTGAGATAGAGTATGGTGAATGTGCTAGGAAAGGTAGTATCATCACTGTTTCTACCTGGAGCTCGCCTGTACGGAGCCTGGGTTTGTTGAAGGTGGCAGTGCTGTTTGGGCTAAGAAAGCCATGCGTAAGTAAGGTAAAGGAGGTTATTGGGTTGGTGCGGGGAGCAGTGAGACCTGGCATTAGGCAAGTGTCTCTGGGACGCCAGAGATCACTGTCTAGCCTCCTGGAGGTGTCGTGGGACCAAGTAGACGAAACACTGGTGAAAGGAGGTTCCCACCTGATGACCCCAAAGACATGTTAGTTATCACTGCACACTGGTCTGTATAGTTAAGCCCTGCCATAATAGCTTATCATAGGGCTTAGGAGGTTTTTCACTGAGTGCTGATCCTTTCTCTAGAGCACAAACTTCTTGTGTTTATTTAAAAAATGTATGGTGAACTCTAACTAAACTACATTTGGTGCTTCATCACAGTGTTTCAACAAGATTCTGAAACACTTTTTTTTGTTCTTTCGCTTTCTTTCCTTTCTACTCATTTATTTATTTCATTATTATTGTCATTATTATTTTATTATTTAGTCATTTACCCTTTTCTTAATTATTATTACCTATTTTATTACTATACTATTATATTTTATCCAATATTATATTATTATATTAATATTATATATTATATATTACAATATATATTTTACCCATATGTACCAATACTGGATTGATGCCGGGAATGGCCAGGAAGTGTATGTATGGACTGTTAAGAGTTAGGCAGAGCTTGCAACTGTTTAGCGTAGTTGCTATCTGGGATATGGTTACATGGGCTGTTCGCACTGTGCTTTCATGTTCTTTGGAAGCTTTTCGCTGATGGGGGGTCGGGATGGACCAGTTTTACCTTGGCATTGGCACCAAATTAAGTACTTTAGGTAAACATTACAAGGGGTGGAATTTGGAATGTATACTGCACACTGCCTATCTCCTCTTAAGAATCATAATGAGTAGCCATCTTAAAATTGTAAGTTTGAATGTCAAGGGGTTGAATCACCCAGTAAAAAGAAAGAAAGTACTCACCTATCTTAAATGGATTAATACGGATATTGCCTTTTTACAGGAAACACACCTGCATTCCTCAGATAACTCCAGATTTCTGGCAGGCTGGGCAGGGCAGCACTTCCATTTTACCTTTCAAGCAAAGGCAAGAGGGGTCTCTATCCTTGTAGCAAAAAATATACTCTTTGAACCAACCAAAACCATACCTGATAATAATGGTAGATTCATAATTCTTGTAGGGAATCTATTTAACACAAATGTTGCCTTGGTTAATGTATATTTCCCCCAAACATTGTCTGCTTTCTTGATCGCCTTTTTTCCCATTTTCCTGACCTGGGCTCTCACTGTCTGATACTTGGTGGAGACTTCAACTGTTGGTTGGACTCAGTGCTTGACCGTTCTTCCTCCACACCTGGCGTAGTGAGCAAGTCGGCTTCATACATCCAGTCTTTTCTGTTCGAGTGCGGAATTTTAGATGTATGGGGCTTTCTTCACCCCAAAGAAAGACACTATTCCTTTTGCTCCCATGTTCACCACACGTACTCCAGAATAGATTATTTTTTCCTCAATGAAAAGCTAGTTCCCAATATTCATTCGTGTACATACCAGGGTATTATTATATCTGACCATGCTCCTGTTATAATGTCACTTTCGGCCCATAAGGCAGTGGCGCTTTAACTCAGCGCTACTCTCTGACAGTAAGTTTGTAAAATATATAAAGTAACAAATCACTTTATTTCTGGAAACCAATAATACTCCAGATGTCTCTGGTCTTGTTGTCTGGGATGCACTCAAAGCCAATTTAAGGGGACAAATAATATCATTCACTGCCAACAAAAAAAGACAGTCTGAAAAAGAACAATTAGAGCTGTCATCCAAAATTCTAGATATTGACAAACAATATGCACTAACTCAAACCCCAGAACTATATAACAAAGAACTCAAAATAAAACTCGACCTTCTTACCACTCACCAAACAGAAAATCTTATACTAAAAACCAGAAGTACATTTTATGAACATGGTGAAAAGACAGGGAAGCTGTTAGCCAATCAACTAAAAGGATGGCGGGCTAAACAACATATAACAAACATTTGTACTGAAAGTGGAGATGTCACTTTAAATTCCATTAAAATCAATGATATATTCAAAGATTTTTATTCTAAGCTATACTTCTCAGTTTGTTGGTGATGAAACAGATCAAGGGGTTTCTTGACACCTCGCCAATCCCAACTATACCTCAAAACTTGGTGGAGAAATTTGAAGCACCTCTAACCCAAGCAGAAATCGCCCTAGCCATGTCTTCAATGCACAATGGAAAATCACCAGGGCCGGACGGATTTCCAGTGGAATTCTTTAAAAACGTTTTCTGTGCTCCTTTCCCCACAGAGCTGACGGCTGCCCTGTCTGAAACCCTGTGGCTGGGGTCACTACCCAGACCGATCTCGTTACTCAACACAGATGCAAAGATTCTAGCGCAAGTTTTGGCACATAGACTGGAAGAAGTTCTCCCCAAAATTATAGCAGCTGACCAGACCAGCTTCATTAAAGGTCGTCACTCCTTTTTTAATGCCAGACGTCTTTTCAACATACTGTACTCACTATAGATATAATGGTATGAAAATTTCACATCACGGTTATTGTGACCAAATTTATCACGGTTATCATTATTATCGCAGTATTGTTGAAATGTGCTCAAAATGTTCAAATAGTACTTATACATACACTGAAATCATTTAACCAAATTTTATTTCGAAAAAAATAAAGAGCACAATGTACTTTCTGTCTAAGAGAAAGTCTAGCATGTTTGATTTTCTTTTTGCTGTTCACGATTACTCACATCACAGCAGTCACTTTGACCAATAGAAACACAGAGTTAGCTGCTGCCATAGACAGCTGTAGGGCAACAACACCCCAGCTTTTTAAATATTTCCTCTAGGGATGTTACCACACAGATTAAAGGGGGAAAATGATGGTGTGAAACAGCAGAGGCACTTTGCTAACTTGATGCTAATGGCAGTACTCAGCGGGTTGACAAAGAATGTTATTTCTTCATAATGGAGACGGACATAAAGTAAGAAAATTAAAAAATAGTGGTGGGGCTTTTACTCACCACAACTGCAGAGGCTACCAGCTTCATTTGAAACAGACTACATTATAAAGGGCCGTTATTTATTAATCCCTCTGTATCTTTATATTTTTACTTTTTATCTGCTCCCGTTGGCTTGATAAAGTTAATGCATCGCGCCGTCACTTCAAACTCAACACTTCCTGAATTTGTTTCATATTAAAAGCCCCATATAACCCTCAGCTGAGAGAATCCCTCCATTTTCTAAATAGGCTTTTATTGTGAAACATTTGCAGGAACTTCTTGTGGAGGATTCGGTGACTTATATGTTTGTCTACAGTACTTCAAATGTAGCTCCTGCCATCTGCTGGCGCTTTTTACGTTACTACAACAACATTTTGATTGGCACATGAACAGACACAGTGACTGGAATGATAGTAAACGTAATAAAAATAGGACAAGAATACCCCGATGACATCACACACGTCATGAAAGACGACCGGGGATAATTGGTGTGTACCATCGTGTAGTGTGTCGTATCTGTCGGCCAAGTCACGGCACGATTTTATGACTCCACAATCGTGTAATGTGACATAGTGACTTTCAGAACAGGCAGGAAAGTTGTGCAGTGTGTACCAGGCACAAGTACACTTGCTGGATAGTTGTGGGTGGTGGTCAAGGAGATGGCTCATCAAATTTGAAGTGTTACCCCCTTCGCTGAGACTTTTTTTCTGCATTTTCTGCAGACAGGATGACTATCTTTAGTTAGTTTCCCCTCAGCATCCTTATAAAATCCAAAATACATCCAGACTTCAGACTTTGTCCTTTTAGAGGGGGAAAAAAATTTCCATAGCACTGTCCGTGCGGGTGCCTTCGGTGCCTTCCGCCATGTGTCAGAGGCCAAACATTGCAAACTGCGCATGCGCGTCTGCGTCTGAAGGACTGCTGCTGCTTTTCCAGGCAATGAGCACTATCACCGTGAGTTTTTCAAACTGTGGTAATCAAACACGGTTTTAATGATAACTAGAACTGCAAGCAGTTCTGAACGGGGGCCAAGCCCCCCCGTGCGAAGGGGAAGTTGTCCCCGGAGGACGACGGGCTCTGGGCGAGCGCATGTTTATGAATGTGTCATTTAAAATGTGGAAGTTACAGGCAAAACTGCCTTTGCATCCGTTATAGCGCCACCTATAGACCAATTTGCGACGAATTTGGCACAAAGCCTCTGGATGACCTCGGGAACAAGTGACTTAAGTTTGATGTTGAAAGCATCTACTCTGAGCGAAATATGAAACAATGTGTGTTTTTTAGCTAGCAAAAAAGATTGTTTGGTTGTAACAAGCGCATTTTTTGGAGTGCCAAAATTCTTTTGATAACTTTTCATCAGACACATCTGGAGATTCTATGTGCAAAGTTTCAGGCAGGTGGCACTTAAAATGTAGGAGGAGTTCAAAAAAGTAGGTTTTGGACATGTGGCGACTTAGCAAAAAGAACGTGCAGCAGAAGTGGGCGGGGCCTGTGTCAGAAAACCCAGCTCTATCCAGGGAACACATGGATATAATGTTTGTGAAAGTGTCATTTAAAATGTGTAAGTTGCAGGCAAAAATGCATTTGCATCCGTTATAGCGCCACCTAGTGGAGTACATGTGCAATTTTTGGTAGGGAAGATCTGTGTCCTATTCTATATGTATCCTTAAAATTTCAAAGCCCTCAGCATAATAGTTTGGCTGAAATTAATGTTTGTTGTTTATCTTGTAATAAGCCACGCCCACATTGACCAGTCATGACCACCTTCAAGATATGACCTCAGAATTGGCCCTACATCATACCAACCGAATTTCGTAGAAATCGGTGCAGCCGTTCAAGAGATATTTTGAGAGATACTTACCATATTTGTAGTGCCCCCTAGTTGCCAAATTTGCCCAATTCGGCTCATACCCTCACAGTCTTATGCCAACCAATGATCTCAAATTTGGTGTTAATAGCATTTAGTTTGACCGAGATATCCAACAGTTTGCATTTTTATAGCTAGCTACAGAAGTTTGTTTGTTAATAATTTGCACATTTTTTGACCGAATAAAATTCTTTTGATAACTTTAGATCAGCTCCAGTAGAAAAGTGTATATGTCAAGTTTCACTCAGATGGACAAAATCCCAAGGGGAAGTTAGAAAAAGTAGGTTTTCCAGTTTTCGCGATTTTGTGAAAAAACTTCCTAGGCGCAAGTGGGCATGGCCTATGGCAAAGTGATTCAGCTCTATTCAGGGAAGCTGGGGATACAAGATTTTTGAATGTGCGACATACGGTGTGGGAGCTATAGGCAAAAATGCATTGGCCTAGGTTATAGCGCCCCCTGCAGGCAGATATACATAGTTTTTTTGTGTCTGAGGTACGTGCAGGCGTCCGGACCACCCCTCCAAATTGCACCACCCTCCCTTGCACGGTTTAGCCTGCAGCACCACTTTTACCTACAGAAGAATAAAAATAAAAATCTTTACAAAAACAATAGGGTTCCTAGCACCGCTGGTCCTAGGAAACGCGTCTGTTTGCATACGCGTTCCCTCGGCCCCTCGGGCTTGGCCCCCTAATTAAATTTTGATATGGTGATACTAACCATTGGGAATTTTACCGCAGTTTATCAGTTTACCGGTAATGTAACATCCCTAGTACTCACCCTCTGAAAATGCCCCAAGTGTGTTATGTCCTTAGACGTGGAAAAGGCGTTTGACGAGTCAAGTGGAGGTACTTATTTACAGTTCTGGAAAAATTTGGACAAGGACCATCATTCATAGCTCTGATTAAATTACCATATACATCTCCTACTGCAATGGTCCAAACCAACAATACATGTTCAGAACCCTTTCCTCTAGGCCATGGAACCTGTCAAGTCCACTAAGTCCAATCCTGCTCAATCTAGCTATTGAACCACTCGCAATTGCCCTCCATAACAGCGTCGATATTGCTGGCATTTGGAGAGGGGGTATGGAATACAAGTTGTCTCTATATGCTGATGACCTTTATATCTCGGACCCAACAACCTCTCTACCAGCAGCACTCTCTTTACTTAGCAAATTTGGATCCCTTTTGGGGATATAAGGTAAACGTACACAAAAGTAAACTGCTTCCAATTAATGACGAAGCACTCACCTTGGATTATAATGATACACCATTTCACATCGAAGAGAAACTATTTACTTACTTGGGAGTTGTAGTCAGAGTAGTAGTACTCGGAAGTTAAAAAATCTCTTCCAAGAAAATTACATAACTCTACTAAATCAGGTTAAAACATTGTTACTGCAGTGGTTACCTCTTACACTCTCTCTAGCTGGTCGAATAAATTCTATAAAAATGAACATACTGAAATTTACATACTTATTTCAATGTGTACCTGTATTTATTCCAAAATCATTCTTTGTTTCACTAGACTCAATCATCTCCTCATATATATGGCAAAACAAGAAGCTGAAACAAACAAAGAAGTCCCTACTTTGGAGACTCAAAAGACATGGAGGCATGGGGCTCCCTGATATCTGTCATTACTACTGGGCAACTAACATTCGTTGTCTTGCCTATTGGAATCACTTTTATCATCAGCCTAACTGTCCTGAATGGACAATCCTAGAGCTAAAATCATGCCAGGATGTCTTGCTCCCTGCCCTTCTTAGTTCTCAGCTTAGTTACTCCATAACTAAATCAATAGATAATCCAGTTGTGCGCCATACCTTGAGAGTGTGGGCCCAGTTCAGGAGGACCTTTGGTTACAGCGACTTGTCTCTTTTGAGTCTTATTGCTTCCAATAATCTTTTTATCCCATCCCTACACGATTCGACTTTTCAGGACTGGCACAAAAAAGGCATCAGATAGTTCAAAGACATGTTTGAAAATAAATGTTTTATGTCTTTACGGTTTACCTAAAACACATTTCTTCCGATACTTGCAGGTCAGACACTACGTATCTTCTGTCCTCCCATGCTTTCCTAAAGAACCCGACTTGAATCCGGTTGACACATTCCTGTCATTTGACACGTACACTATTGGCAGACCAATGGGATTCTATCCTCACATCAATACACAAATCCTCGCTCTGTGCAAGACACTGCCTTGTGCAATTTAAGGTGGTTCATAGGGCCCACATGTCCAAAGTCAAATTCTCTTGCGACAAATGCGAAAACAGTGATGCCACCAGATGTCCTCGCTTACAAAAATTCTGGAGTGATGTCTTTCACACTCTTTCCAGCGTCCTAAAAATAAACTTCATTTGACATTCGCGAGCACTGCATGGTTGCTTTTGGCCAGACGCGCGGTCTTACTCAAGGGAAGGATGCTGCCCTGCACATGCTTAATCAGTGGCTTCGAGAGGTAATGTCCTGCCCTAAACTGGAGATGATACGCATCTCAATCAGTGGCTCTGAGGAAAAATTCTATAAAATTTGGGGACCCCTCTTGACATACTTTCATAACACCCAAACAGTATAGTAGTGTACCCTCTAGTTTTACTTTTGGCATGGAAAGGAACACTTGATCTAGGAGAGACATACTCTTTTCCTTTTCCTCTCCTTCCTCCTTACATCACTGTGCCTTAAAACCATATTCATTAACCAAGGGATGGGGTTGGGTGAGGAGCGGGATGGTGGGGGGTAGAGATGTGCTTTGTTTTGTTTTTTCAACTGTCATCAATGTCATTGCCTATATTTTTATAGAGCACTACATTGCTGTTTATTTTATAACAATGTGGAATATATCCTCCCAACCCTGGAAGATTTGTTGAAAATTTCAATAAAAGATTTTGAATAGAAAATTCATATTGACGTCCAGTGCCAGCTGGGAAGATAGAGAATTAAATAATCAAATTTTTATTTGAGTCAGCAGCTGTTTCTTATGATTTTGTAGTTTATGCAAGCACTTTGTAATCAATATTAATATGCAGTTTTTATTACAAGTACCTCAGCAGTGTACTTCAGCAATGAATGGAGTAAATGTTTCTGGTTACTTACTTTTATCTCTGACAGAGGTTTGTTAAAATGTAAACATGGGTTTTGCCAATGCCGCTATTAGCTCTGTTAGCTGTTAGCTCTATTAGATGTGTTAGGGCCCGTCCCAATACCCTCCCTTAAACCTACCCCTTGGCCCTACTGCTACATTTGCGCATTCCCGCAAGGGCTAGGGGTGTCCCAATTCCTTTTTGTGTGTAGGGGTAGGGGGCATAACGAGGGGTAGTGGGTATGAAACTAGCCCTTCGGAGCAAGGGATTTCAGATGCTGACTTGCCAGCGAGGGGTAGACGTTGCCATGGCTACCACCCAGCAAGAGATGGGGAAAAAAGTTCATACATAGCTAACGTTACCGTTGTCAGGTTGCTTGTTAGCTAGCTAGCTCGCACTATCTGCCGTCTGTCGGAGTATAACTAGTATAACTATGCTGTGTCATAATGTCTGGTTAGCTAGCTAGCTAGCTAGCAGAAGTCCCCTGTCGTCTGTTGTTCATCAAACAAAGCATGATGAATACAGCAAACGCAATCGGTAGGATGAACTCACCTTGATGATGTCTTCATATGTCTTTTGCATGTGATAATCCTAGAATTATTAGCATATCATGTCAATAACTCGTCCACTGTCCTACATTACACAGGTACGCCTGAGGAAACCCGAAAGCTGATCCGTTTCAGGGCAGAAAATGAAAAGGAATTTCTAAAATCCAAATACTCTGCAAAACTACTTTGGGAGTGAGTCATTCATCTTCCCTATTCTTGTGCTTGTATTCAATCAATCAATCAATCAATCAATTTTATTTATAAGCCCAATATCACAAATCACAATTTGCCTCACAAGGCTTTACAGCATACGACATCCCTCTGTCCTTTGGACCCTCACAGCGGATAAGGAAAAACTCCCCCAAAAACCCCTTTAACGGGGGAAAAAAATGGTAGAAACCACAGGATGGCAAACTGAGGAGGGATCCGTCTTCCAGGACGGACAGACATGCAATAGATGTCGTACAGAACAGATCAACATAATGAATTAACAGTAATCCATATACAAAATGACACATGAAGAGAGACAGAGAGATACAGGACAGACAGTAGTGACTGTAGCTTAGAAACAATATTAATTTAAGTAATAATATTATAATAATAACTACGGCTATTGTGGTACAATATGTTGAAAGTATATATTAATATATGATAGAATATGTATGTGACAATAATCATAGTGTATAATAGCAGTAGAAGTATGACTAATGATAACAGCAGCAGCAGGAGGCATCTGGCAGGACCACGGCAGCAGCACAACCACACACATCACACCATCCAGGCACCCCTGCGATACGAGTCAACCTGCAAGACAGTGGAATACAAAGACTCCGGAGAAGAAGCCGAGTTAGTGACATGCAGTATGGCCGAGTTAGCAAGATGCAGTTACAGGACATGAGTGTTAGCAAAGGGGGGAGAGAGAGAGAGAGAGAGAGAGAGAGAGAGAGAGAGAGAGAGAGAGAGGGAGATGAGGAGATTATTGTGTTAAATACTCTATGGTCTCCTCATTGCTGTTGGTTCTGATACAGGAAACTAGTGAAAGAAATGGGTCTGGAAGGAGTGGTGACAGGCCAACAGGCAGCTAAAAAATGGGAAAATTTGAAGCAAAAGAACCAGGTATGTGATGTTCATTTAAAAAACATTTTAAAAAACTTTTACAATCTCAGTGCCAGTCATAATTAATGCATATTACTGTATATCTATTGATATCATTAGATATCAATTAACATAATTAGAATTATAATATTAATCAGGTGTGTGTCTTGTTTCAGGAGCTCAGAACACCAAAAACTGGTTCTGGTACCAACAAGGGTGAGATTACAGCTTCCACATGGCAGTACTTTGAGGATATGCACAAGGTGTTAGGTGCCAGGCCTTCTGTTGACCCTCCTGTAGTGGTGGCATTCTTTAATGAGGAGGATCCCACAACAGTCCTCTTGGTAATGTTAATATACTATACAATGAAGTACATTCTATGGTCATACTGATGTTATATTAGTAAACATGTTAACGTGTTCATTTTATTTCTGTTAGAAAAACAATTTGCATATAATATGCCCATAACATGTCTGGATTGTAATGCTTATTATTTATATTTTTCCTTTAGGCGATGGTTGAGCCCAGTCAGGCATCTACAGCCAGCACTGAAGGAGCCTGCTCGCCACCAACCAGCACAGAAGGAGCCAGCACAGCCAGCACCCCAGGAGCATCAAATGTTGCAGGATGTTCCATGGCCTCTGCAAGCCCCCAGTCTCCCTCACCCGTCAAAAAAAAGGAGAAAGACACATCCCATTGTGAGTTTCCTGATGGTGGAATCTCAAAAGGAACAGAAGCGCCATGAGGAGACAGAGGCCAAGACGGATAGGTTCTTGGACCTCTTTGAAAAAATGATTGACAAGCTATGATAAGCTGATATTTTTAGGTGTTATGCTCTACTCTCTAGTGTGTGTCTCTCTCTAGTATTTCCGCTCTCTTGTTCTCTTGTACTCTTTTTTTTCCTTTTTTGACTCTTTGTTCTTTTCTTCTTTTTTTCTTTTGTTTCTTCTTTTTCGTATCTTAGCCTCTTTCGTATTTACGTTTATTTACGCTTTTACACTCTTACGATCAAAGTTATTTTAAACTTTTAAGTTTTGCTTATCCCTTTTTCTTTTACCTCCAGTTTTTTTCAACATTTTTATGCGTGTTGATAGTAACTTTGATAACAATATTGAACGGCCAACGATATTGTTTTCACCATTATTATAAGCAAGTAATTATAACAAAGTAGACAAGTGCCTTTTTCGACCTGCCTCTTCAACCAAAGATTCATCAAACCCAGCGGCTGCCAGCCACTTGCCACTTGCCACTTGCGGGAACTGCCCATTGGTCCGACAGCCCATTGGTTCGACATCCCATTGTTCCGACCATATTAAACCCATTGTTCCGAAGTTCGTTCAGAAATCATCATGATGCCCTGTGGTTAAGGTCTGGTTAGGTTTAGGCACAAAAACCACATGGTTAGGGTCAGGAAAAGATCATGGTGTGGGTTAAAATGAAAAAGAAAGTGACAAACACATAAGCCATGAGCCTGTTCCGCCTAAAGCCTTTCCCAGCTGACCCAGAGCCCGTCGCGACGCACCATACGCCCGCTGTGAGCCGTTCAGCACCGCGGACAGTCGGACTAATGGGATGTTGAACCAATGGGCTGTCGGACCAATGACATGGACCCCCACTTGCCACGGTGGTTTTCGTGCCAAACCCAAAGGCTTTTTGCAGTGTAAAGAAAACAATGGGGGGGTACCCACAAGACTTCACAGGCTCAACCGCTCCCCCCCCCCCCCTCACTACAGTGCGCCAGCTGGTGCCATTCTGCTGGAAAATCTGAGAGTTGCAAAGTGAAAGTTTTGGGCCCCAGGAGAAACGTCTGCGTGATTCGCTGCTAAGAAGGGAGACAACGAACTCCCTCACAGGTGACCCGCAGGGCAGTGGTAAGAGCTGATGTCGAATATGAGATCTAACTACCTTAATCTTAATTTAGGATTCCTTAGATAAATATTTTGCGCATTCCTGCATTCCTGATTTAGGCTATCTTCAATTTAACATACTCTCTCACTATCGCCAAATTAAATAACCCACGAGTGTTGCTTCTTGTTTTAATCCATTTATACATACTGTTGATTTTTGTGTTATTTCATGTTATCCTCATTCATTTATTCAGTTGTTACCAATTTAGCTTGAATAAATTTTCATTTCTCGCCAAGTTGTTGCTTGTGGATATTTCTTTTGAGCAGGAATTAAGATCACTGTATGGAGAATTCATAACCCAGATATTGATATTGATTCATTATTGATAAGCATGCTGAAAAATTAATAATTGGTTTACGGAGTTATTCATTTGATTAGTCGCTTCCCTCATTAGGAGGGTGGTGCCCCAAACTTTATTACGAGTGCAAACATTCTCAAAAAGGTATTTCCCCTACACCAGGCTAAGAGCTAACCCCATCAAACCAGCTGTTCCCAGCGTCCTTCTGATGAATGTCTGCTTGCTAGACACGAAAATGGATTACATCCAACTGTGGAGATCCACTCACCGAGGAGTGAGGGACTGCTGCGTCCTTGTGTTTACTGAGACATGGATGAATGGTAACACATCAGACTCCAGTGTTAAGCTAACGAGGCTAACACCTCATAGAGCAGACAGGGAGACTGCATCATCAGGTAAGCTCCATGGTGGCGGTCTGGCAATACACACAAACAATTCATGGTACTGTGATGTGAAGACGATCTCCTAGTTCTGCTCTCAGGATGTGGAGTTTTTGACTGTGAAATGTCGACCCTTTTCATCTTACTATTGCACTAAATGTACTTTCTTACATGTTGCACAAATTGGTTTTAAATGTTTTGTTTCTTCTTGCTTGGGGAATGCGAAATGTCATTTTGTTTTTGTGCTGTGCATAAAAATGACAAAGAAGTTCAGTATATAACGTTATATATGACAACACAGCATCCAGTTGCTAATGGCTAATGTTAGCCTACTGTAGCGTAGTCTCTGAAACATTAACTTTATCTTCCTTGTGCGTTTCCACTTACTAGTAACGTTAACGCTACTATCTAACGTTAGCACTGTAACCTTATTCTAAAACTCATCAGTCATCACTGACTCCGGTTGAGTTTTAAAACTCCGGGGTTGTGTTTGACTGTCTTGGTTTTAACGTTACACTCGCTCTCCTCTTCCGTGTATCTAACGTTACCTTGCCAATGCCTACGTCCATCAGTCAGTCAATTTTATTTAGAAAGCCCAATATCACAAATCACAATTTGCCTCACAGGGCTTTACAGCATACGACATCCCTCTGTCTTTTGGACCCTCACAGCGGATAAGGAAAAACAAAAAAACCCCTTTAACGGGGAAAAAAAAAAAAACGGTAGAAACCTCAGGATGAGCAACTGAGGAGGGATCCCTCTTCCAGGATGGACAGACATGCAATAGATGTCGTACAAAACAGATCAACATAATAAATTAACAGTAATCCGTATGACACAATGAGACAGACAGAGAGAGACAGAGAGAGAGAGAGATGGAGGACAGACAATAATGACAGTAGCTTACAACAACATTAATGAAAGTAATAATATTATAATTAATAATAATATTTTAATATCTGATAGTATACATGTGTGACAATAATCATATGTGTATAATAACAGTAGAAGTATGACTAATGATAACAGCAGCAGCAGGAGGCATCTGGCAGGACCACGGCAGCAGCACAACCACACACGTTACACTATCCAGGCACTGCTGCAATACGAGTTAACCTGAGAGACAGTGGAATACAAAGGCTCCGGAGAAGAAGCCGAGTTAGTGACATCCAGAATGGCCGAGTTAGCAAGATGCAGTAGGCCTAAGTCAGCCTAACTAGGGGCTGGTACAAGGCAAGCCTGAGCCAGCCCTAACTATAAGCTTTATCAAAGAGGAAAGTCTTAAGTCTAGTCTTAAATGTGGAGACGGTGTCTGCCTCCCGGACCGCAACAGGAAGACGATTCCACAGGAGAGGAGCCTGATAGCTGAAGGCTCTGGCTCCTGATCTACTTTTGGTAACTTTAGGGACCACGAGTAACCCTGCATTCTCCGAGCGCAGAGTTCTGGTGGGATAATATGGCACTATGAGCTCTCTAAGATATGACGGAGCTTGACCATTTAGAGCTTTATAAGTTAACAGTAGGATTTTAATTCATTTCTGGATTTTACAGGGAGCCAGTGCAGAGAAGCTAAAACAGGAGAAATATGATCTTGTTTCTTCGTTCCTGTTAATACACATGCTGCTGCATTCTGAATTAGCTGGAGAGTTTTTAAGGACTTACTAGAGCTACCAGATAATAGATAGTTACAGTAATCCAGCCTTGAGGTAACAAAAGCGTGGACCAATTTTTCTGCATCTTTTCGGGTCAGGATAGGCCTAATTTTCGCAATATTACGCAGATGAAAAAATGCAGTCCATGAGGTTTGTTTTAAATGAGAATTAAAAGACAAATCTTGATCAAATGTTACTCCGAGCTTTCTAATGCTAGAGGCCAGAGCAATGCCATCTAGAAAAACTATGTCATCAGATAAAGAGTCTCTGAGTTGTTTGGGGCCAAGAACAATAACTTCAGTTTTGTCTGAATTTAACATCAGGAAATTGGTGCTCATCCAGGTTTTTATGTCTTTAAGGCAATTATGAAGTTTAGTTAATTGATTACTTTCTTCTGGCTTCATCGATAAATACAACTGTGTATCATCCGCATAACAATGGAAATTTACAGAGTGATTTCTAATGATGTTACCTAAAGGAAGCATATATAGAGTAAATAGGATTGGTCTGAGCACAGAACCTTGCGGAACTCCAAAACAAACTTTAGTACGTAAAGATGACTCATTATGAACGTGAACAAACTGAAAATGATCAGATAAATAAGATTTAAACCAGCTTAGTGCAGAACCTTTTAGGCCAATTAAGTGTTCCAGTCTCTGTAGCAGAATTTGATGGTCAGTTGTGTCAAACGCCACACTAAGATCTAATAAAACAAGTACAGAGACGAGTCCTTTGTCTGAAACAATCAGAAGGTCATTTGTCATTTTAATTTGTGCTGTCTCAGTGCTATGATGCACTCTAAATCCTGACTGAAATTTCTCAAATAAATTATTATCATGGAGAAAATCACACAGCTGGTCTGTGACTACTTTCTCAAGGATCTTTGAAAGAAAGGGAAGATTAGATATTTTGACTCTTTGACTCTCAGTCAGCCTGGCTACAGTGCTGAAAAGAAACCTGGGGTTATTCTTGTTTTCATCTATTAATGCTGAGTAATAGTTTGCTCTGGCATTGCGGAGGCCCCTCTTATAAGTTTTGAGAATGTCTGCCCAGATTAAACGAGATTCTTCCAGTTTGGTTAATCACCAAATCCTTTCAAATTTTCGCGATATTTGTTTTAACTTACGGGTTTGAGAGTTATACCAAGGAGCGAACTTTCTTTGCTTTGTTAACTTCTTTTTAAGAGGAGCTACAGAGTCAAGTGTTGTTCGCAGCAAGCCTATGGCGCTATCGACAAGATGATCAATTCGGGAGAGGTTAAAGTCAACACGGGAAACCTCTGTTACTGAAGGACTTGGTATTGAATTTGACGACGGAGTAATCATTTCCTTAAATTTTGCGACAGCACTATCTGATAAACATCTAGTATAGTAACTGTTGCTGAGTGGCGTGTAATTGAGTAAAAAGAAATCAAAAATAATGATCCGATAGCGAGGGATTCTGTGGAAAGACTGTTAGGTTATCAATTTCAATTCCATATGTCAGAACTAGATCGAGGGTTTGGTTAAACCAGTGAGTGGGTTCATGTACACCCTGACTGAAGCCAATGGAGTCTAATAATGAGATAAATGCGGTAGAGTCATTATCAACGTCGACATAAATGTTAAAATCACCTACAATAATAACTTTATCTGATTTAAGAACTAAACTGAATAAAAACTCTGAGAATTTGACTGTGACTTTGACTTTATTATTTTAAAACAGGGACAGTACATATTGATGAACACACAAGTGTAAATATGCAAGATTGTAGCCAGTGGCTAATTTCCATCTTTCGTCCCTGCGGCAATTAATGC
Source organism: Epinephelus lanceolatus (assembly GCF_041903045.1). Taxonomy (NCBI): domain Eukaryota; kingdom Metazoa; phylum Chordata; class Actinopteri; order Perciformes; family Serranidae; genus Epinephelus; species Epinephelus lanceolatus. Next base: position 3,540,241 of record NC_135748.1, read on the forward strand.
CAAACACAGAAAAACAGGACAGCAACAAACAACAGGACAACAAGGCCATATACATCAATAAAACAATAATAATAGAAAGTACAGTAGAACTAAAAAAAAAAACATTAAACAATAAACCAAGGTACTAATGACAGACCAGCAATTAAGTGACCATAGAAAGTTGGATTTAAGTGTAAAAGTGCTTAAGTGCTAAAGTGCTCAAGTGCTAAAGTGCTTGAGTGTTAAGATATACAAGAAGAGAACTGCACATTGCCCGTTACAAAGTGCTAATTCACAAGTTTGTAGAGTGCTGGTGTTAATTGCACATTGCCCTATTGCACTTATTTTGCACACACGGACGTGTGTGTGCAGGTATTATTGCACAGGTTAGCATACATAGTTGTAATTATGTATGCACTATTTCACAACATTTGCATACATAACTAAGTGTATGTAAGCAGACAGGGTCACAACACTGGTTTATCACCAGCAACATCCTCCCCAAAAAAAACAACCCATACATTAAAAATACAGTTATCAATTACATCAATTACATGTGATAATACAACACATCCAGTGGATTTTAAGATTCATTATGAGTGCAGTTTTGATTTTCAAGTAACCACAGTTTTAGATGCTTATTGAAAGAGGTAAGAGTTTGTAAGTCTCGTACGTTACTTGGTATCGTGTTCCATAAGTGTGACGCGCAATATGAAAAAACTGACTGCCCAAAAGCACTTTTTCTGAATGGGACCAGACAGTCACCTCTAGATCCTGATCTAGTCGATCGATTTAAGTTTGTCTTTATAAATTCTTTTAGTGGAGGTGGAGCTAGTCCATGGAGAATCTTGTACACTAAGGAAGCATCTGCATAATTTATTATATTTTCCCAACTCAGTAATTCATGTTTCTTTAAGATGTTACAATGATGGTGTGTGTTGGGTTTTTTTGTCTAAGACTTTTAGAGCTTGCTTGTATGCAATTTCGACAGGCTTTAATGTGGACTTGCATGCCGATGCCCAAGTTGTTATACAGTAGGTAATATGTGGCATGATCATTGCATTTAGATATAATTTTGCAGAGTAAAGAGTTAAGTTATTTCGAATGTATCTAAAATTCGACAGGTTGTATTTTATTCTATTCACAGTTTTTATTACTTGTTATTTAAAACATAGCTGTGAATCAATGATAATTTCTAGATATTTAAACTCCTGTACAACTTCAAGCTTTGTTCTATTTACATACACGTCAGGAGTTATGTCAGCATTTGCCTTCTTAGAAAAAAACATACAAACAGTTTTTGACACATTAAGATGCAGATGAGAAAGGTTCAGCCAATTTGACACTTTGGACATAGCAGCTGATAGATCTTGTGCAGCTTGGCATTTAGTTTTTGCATGCACATACACAACAGCATCATCAGCATACATCTGGAACGTTACGTTTGATGGACAGCTATTTGGCAGATCATTAATACAGACTGAACAACAATGGTCCCAAAACCGAACCTTGAGGTACACCAAGAGTATTGTCAGAAGTTTCAGATGTAGTATTGTGTACTCTAACACACTGTTTCCTCTGCACAATATATGATTCTATCCATTGCAATGTATTTACCGACAAATTAAAATAAGACAGCTTAGTTAATAAAATTTGATGATTCACAGTATCAAACGTCTTCTTCAAGTCAAGAAAAACAGCTCCTATAACACCACCACTATCGACTTTTACTTTACTTTACTCTACTTTAAATTTTCCACAAAGAAACAAATTGCCGTCTCAGTACAATGTTTTTTTCTGAAGCCAAACTGCATTGGGTTTAAGTTGTATGGACTTTTATTCAAATATTTAATGAACTGCTCTGCCACCAGTTTTTCAGCTACTTTGGAAACTGCAGGGAGAATGCTTATCGGTCTGTAGTTACTGATTGTTGCAGGGTCTCCTGATTTAAAGATTGGAGTAATAACTGCAGATTTCCATGAGTTTGGAAATTTACCTTCAATTATAGATTCATTTAGACTAACATATTCATCTGGACACAGCCAGGTTTTGGTGAGACTGAGTAAATTAATATTATTATCTGAAATTAATTCGTTTACTAACACTGCTTTAGACAATAGAGACCTGATATTTAACAGTCCGCATTTAATTCTCCTGTTTTGTCTTTCTGTCACAGAAGAGGTTTTAATTTTTATGAGGTTGTTATGCACAACTCCTTTTTGTTTAATTTTATATTTAGATAATTTAGGTGGTCGGGGAACAGACACCGTTTGTATAACACTATGAAAACTATGGGTGGGTAATTGCACTAGAAGCTCAGAGAAGCGTATAGGACTGCGACTCTGAGTCCTCATCTTAACTCTGGGTTGTCAGGGATTTGAATTACTAATAAAATTTGCCATGTTCCTAGAAATGAGAGCAGCTCCATCCAAAGTGGGATGAATGCCGTCTCTCCTAATAAGACCAGGTTTTCCCCAGAAAGTTTGCCAATTATTAACGAAACCCACATTGTTTGCTGGACACCTCCTGGACAGCCAGCGATTAAATGATGACATGCGGCTAAACATGTCATCAGTGGTTAGATTTGGGAGGGGTCCAGAGAAAACTACGGAGTCCGACATCGTTTTTGCATATTCACACACCAAGGCAATATTAATTTTAGTGACCTCTGATTGGCGTAACCGGGTGTCATTGCCGCCGACATGAATAACTATCTTACTGAATCTACGCTTAGCTTTAGCCAGCAGTTTTAAATTTGATTCAATGTCGCCCGCTCTGGCCCCAGGGATACATTTGACTGTGGCCCCTGGTGTTGCTAACTTCACGTTCCTCAGAATAGAGCTGCCAATAACCAGAGTTTTATCCTCAGCGGGTGTGTCGCTGAGTGGGGAAAAGCGGTTGGAAACGTGAACAGGCTGGTGGTGAGCCGTGGGCTTCGGCTTGGAGCTGTGCCTCTGGCGAACAGTTACCGAACCTCCCGGCTGAATGGGTGTTACCGGAGGGCCGCTAGCGGAGGCTATGCTATGTGGCTCCGTACCGGCTACAGGGGGCTGGCTAACTACCGCAGCTACTGAATGGTTTTCCATGGTCCGGAGCCGCGCTTCTAATTCACTAAGCCTCGCCTCCAACGCAGCAAATAAGCTACACTTGTTACAATTACCACTGTCGCTAAAGGAGGCAGAGGCATAGCTAAACATTTGGCACACCGAGCATGAAAGAGCAGAGGGAGAGGCCATCGCTAACTGTAAAGCTAATGTAGTTACCAAGGCTAGTAACGTGCACACAACAGCTAAGAGATTAGCAGGGAAGTCGTAAAAAGGAGGAGAGCTATAAGTGCTTAAACAGAACTAGTCTGGGTTAAGACTTGAAGTAGATGTTAAAGCAACTGAAGTGAGAAAGCAGAAAGCAGGCTAGTAGAATTCACTAGAGCAGTATAGAGACGCTGTCACAGAAACACCGGAAATGACACAACTCGCTTACTGCAATACGTCAGCACGTTGTCCACAGTTTGTCTATCATAGATGTAAGGAGGACGTAATGGAGGAGGGGGCAGTAGGCCTTTGGAGGGAGGTGGAGTTGCAGGAGGAGAGGGATGGGACTTTGGAGGGAGGCTGGAGTTGTGGATGTTCAAATTTTTTCTAAGTGCTGTGTGAAATGCAAGAAAGGTAAGAGTAGCTTTAAGACAAGCTGAATTCATTTCAGCTGATCTGAACCAAACATGAACAAAATCTGTCCTCTCTCTCCTTCACACACACACACACACACACACACACACACAAACGTTTGTTAACAGACATAGATTTGACCTACTGTAAGCTGGAGAATGCCACTGGCCTCAGATGGAAGGAGGCAGGTCTGAATGAAATGTAAACCGACTGGAACCTGACAGCTGTAGGAAGGAGGTGACCCTGGACCACAGTCTTTGTGCATGAATGTGTGTGTGTGTGTGTGTGTGTGTGTGTGTGTGTGTGTGTGTGTGTGTGTGTGTTGTGACAGGGCCAAGGGTCTTGGCATGCCAGTGCAGTGTGTGTCACATGGAGGCAGTATGGGCTGGTGAATGGTCACGTCCAACTGGGATCACATCTGGATTCCAGGAACAGAGACAGAGGCTGAACTCAGAGGACCTCTGGCCAGCTCTAAAAAAAATTGTACTTACTGTATCAATAGATTGCTAACTGAGATAGAAGCAATGGTCTCCAACCATGTGCCATTCAGAGTCAAGAGTCCATAGGTTTTCATTCCAGATCAACATCAACCTTTTTCTCTGATTAATTCCTCCTGTGTTATTGATATGTGTTAAATTGTGAAATCAGCTGGTGTAGCATTTGGTGAATGAGAAACTCTGGATGGTTCAGAGGAAATTGGAACACATTGTGGTGCATTGGTTGGAATTAACAAGGAACGACTGCACACTAAGCAGGAGCAGTGCATGTTGGACACTACTGTCAATCATGAAGACAGAGCAAAATCCATTCTTTTAATACCCATCTACCTGATCAAAAATTTTATGAAAATATGAGGGAAAGAAGTCAGGACTTTTTGTGGGCTTATATGCTTTCTGCAAAACCCCTCAAACTTGATAGTCGTCCTACCTATCAAGATGTCTGGGTTGATGAGTAGGGTTAGTTCCTAACATTAATACATGTCAGTTCTTCAAAAAAACTGATATACAGTCACATTTGCTCCACAGATCAGTACATCCAGCCTACTGCACATGAAGCAATTCCTCTGTTTGTGCCTTATGGTGTGTGCTACAGGCATGAGTTGAATTGACCCTTTCAAAACGGACCTCCTGCGGATAGCCTCAGGAGATTGTTGTTTACATAATTCTGTTAAATTAGATCAAAAGTAATAACTGTAATAGATAGAGCATTCAGTCTTTTAGCAGCAGAAAGCTTAGGCTTCTGTCTTCCCCATTATCACATCATGACCATAGGTTACCTTACCTGACATGCAGTGCAAGTGTGTTATAACCTCCCTGTAAAATAAAAACCATGATAGCTAGAGAATTCATTCTTTTTGCAACAGAATGCTAAGTCTTTCATGTCAACATGTTGTACGCTTGTAATGACGCCACTACGCTACGTTACAAAAATGCACATTGGCACCAGAGGACTGAATGATGAATCTATCATAACGCGTGTCAAACTGACGCTGCCCGCTGGTGAATCATATGGCCGTGAAAGGTTCTTTTTTGCGCCAGTGTCTGATGCCGAAATCACTGACAAACTGGGGGTATTTTACGATTTTATTATTGAATTGCCAAATTAGAAAGTAAGTGAACATCTTTACCCAAAGCAACCATGACACAGCCAAGCTTGTCTTTAATGTAAAAAGACTGCATCAGCCCTTACGTGCACTGCACAATATTAGTAAATACAGACACATGTCAGAGTATGTTAGGCATGACATGCCAGAGTGTAGATCTCTAAACCAAGTTGGAGCTGCAAAGTCAAACTGTATCATCTTGCCTCAGAGGGATGTGCAGCTCTCTTTGATCCAGACCCAGCGTAACTAACGAGGGTTTGACTGACACATCCCAGTGCATCGCCGAGGTGGTCTATAATGTCAATGACAATGGTCCCTCTGAGGGCTTTTGTGTGCATTTAGGGTTTTGTGCCCCCTCCCACTGCTATTTCCAGCCACACCTCCCTGCAGATCTGTGCAGATAAGAAGGGAGGGTTGCAGGGCTGCAGCAGCCTGGCTCCAACAGGCCTGTGAGGCCTTTGGCATCAGGCCCAGATGGAGAGAGAAACCACTGGAGGCCTGATGAAGGAGCTTTGGGGAGGGATGAATGGAGGGAGGGGTTGATGGAGGCTGAGATCAGACAGGCCTGAGGCAGGTGTTAAAATACTCACTCCAGTGCTTTTGGTGGCGATTGCTTCGCGAAAACACACCCTGCAGTTTTCAGTCAGTCTCTGAGTGAATCATACACACTGGCTCTGTTTTTATCGGCACAGAACAAGTCAGCAGCATGTTCTCCTGGTCAAGTGGTGGTGTTATATGTCAACCCAAAGGCAGGTTGCTGACATACTTCACACAGTGCAACACTGATAGCATAAGACATCCACTAAACAGAAGCCCCTTTTACACTGCCAGATTTTCGGCGAGTGTTGGGCCGTTTTGCAGGCAGGCAAGCTGCGAGCGTTTAGACACACAGAGCCGGATTGGCGAGTTGATCCGAGGTGCCCAATTTTCTGCTGCGCAGGGGTAGACATATTGGCAGAACCTTTCTGGTTTAAAAAGAACGAAGTGCCCTTCCGCCACGTGAGGGACTGTTGATGACTTGTGGGAGGAGCTGTTGATAACGCCGCACATGCGACCCACTGGTGGTGGACTAACAGGAAACACCTGATAGCAAGAATGAGCAGCTAGTAGCAAGAGGGAAACCCTAACCTGACAGACACTACAGTAAAGATGAGCAACTGGGGAGACAAAGAATTGCGCGCCCTCCTAGTCCTTGCAAACGAAGAGGCCATTAACTGTCAGATGACAGGCGGAAGGCTGGCCAACTTATGAGAGAATTGCCTAAGGACTAACCAGCCGCGGCTTCCCTTGGAGTATGTCACTGTCACTACATCACACACTGAGCTACACGTTTTGTTACTTGCTCACGCTTCCCATTGCCCCGAAAAAAGCACATTCTGTATGAACAAAAGTAGGCAGGCGGCATTTCTCTGCACTCCCCGATTTTGTTTTTATACTGCCAATGCTGAACGAAGACTGATTGGGCTTTCCTGCAAATTTGCACAATTCCTATTTAAATAGGGCTAGAGTCTCATCTGTCCCAAACTGGTCTGGTAATAGGCGGCAGTGTCCAGGCCTGCACAGAATTCTCACAGGGACTATTTTCATTTAATTTAACATAAAATCATGTGTGTGCTGAGACTGATTTCACGGGGAAGGGTTTTACCCATTAACTATGGTGATTTAGGTCAACATTAAGTATAGATAAGACTCAGGCCACAGTAACCCTTGTACTTGTTCACTGGAAGGATGGCAGTGTCTTAAAAGAGATATTTTGCCAATTTTCAGCCAGCTTTGTATTTAAACAATGTGGGTAGTATGTGTGAATGACCTGTGGCAAACTCCCCTCCTTCTTGCCAGCACTCAGTTCTCCCTGGTTATTTGGCACCCAAAATTAATTTCATCTGACATATTTTTAAGGGCTCTAGATGTGTGGCTCAAACTACAGATTGCACCTCCACATTTGCATATGTCCACCAACACGGACAGAGAGAGTATAGAAGTGGGTCAAAGAGTATAGAAGCGGGTCAAGAGAGAGAGAGCGGCCCCTGTCTCTCAAGGTTATTATCTTGTGTGAACAAGAATTTTCTTTTTTTTCCCTGGCACTTTTTGCAAGTTAAAGCTGGTATATGCTTTTTCAGGCTGCACATAGTTCAACGTGCAAGGGACATTTAGAGACAGTTGCACCAATATTCCTTAAATATTTCTATGTTGTGCAAAATAAACATTTTGTAGTGTTTTGCTGTTAATTAATCTCTTGATGTTATTGTGTATTCTTCTATCCTTTTCTTTCGTCTACTTTTTATTTTCTGTTTACCACGGTTATAGATCACAAGAGTGCCTCACATCCTGGAAAAAAATAAAGTCACAAAATACAAAAAACTTGAAATAAATAAATAATAAAACCCAGACCAAACTGTCAAAGTAGGCAGTGCTGGTCAAATATAAACTAAGATACTGTTACTGTGTTGCCTATATCACACCTAAAATGTCTTCAGAAATGTACTTTTGTGCACTGTTTGGCACGACTCCCTAAATGCGAAAAATTATAACCAGTTAATGATATCAGTCTCATAAAATACACTAAACTATCAATTTGGAATTTTGATTAATATTTTAATTAATAACCATAATCAAAAGTACCATATTAATAGTAAATGCTTTCTGAGATTTCGGATAGATAGATAGATTTCGGAGCTCTTGACATAGCAGAGGATGACTATTTATTCACTGTTGTGCAATATTAAACAAACAGCAGGTACAATTCCAAAAGTATTTATTCACAAGAAAGCAAAGCATCACAAAACACAAATTCTAACTAATCACTATTTACAAGCATGGATGTGTATATGTGTGTGTGTGTGTGTGTGTGTGTGTGTGTGTAAGAGAGAGAGAGAAAAATGGTGTATGTGTGAAACAAAGGCTGTCTGGCCAACAAACAAAATGGCTGACATCACAGAGTCACACTGTGACAGTAGTGCCCAGTCAAGTTTGAAGACTGGTCTCTCACTTAGGTGTGACAGTTAGGCATCTTGTGGAGATGAGTCCCAAACGGCTGTCCCTTGTTTAATGAACAAAGAACATGTGGTCTTGGCCACCTTTTCAGATGGCAAGACCTAGAGGAAAAGCCTTTATATATCCAGTTTAGTGACAAATGACAAATTGTCTGTGGTCCAGTGAATCCAAACACTATGTTCTCAAATCTCAGGAATTGATGAGTACAATGTTATCAATACTGATTTAAATCATGGTCCAAACTACGAAAATAAGACCTGTGTTGTGAAAAACTCAAATTGTCCTTTATATGGACTGATTTCACCACTTTTGTTTACGCATTTGTTTTTTGATTTGTGTATGTCCAAGCTATACATCTTCATTCATCTACAGTGACGTCAAGAACATAGCATAAGTATCTCAAACTTTTCCCCTGAATATACACATATCCAATGACAACCTTTTGGTCAGGGCAAAGAGAGTAATACCTGCCCAAGGAATTTATCTCCCTTCCACTCACAGCTCTCAGTTCTCCTCTAATGATACAGCAACATCCTCTGCAATATCTAACTTATAAGTAAAAAATAAAATCTACAAAAGGAGGAGTTGTCATTTCTAACTGCATCAAGTTAAGTAAAAATGACTTATAGCGACACCTCCACTCCCCTGCCAGTTCTCCCAATACTTAACAGCAATGTAAGAGGTGTCAGAAGGCATCTGCTGAGCTCAGGGGTCGCAGACAAGAGGTGACCTTGAGGTGACCTAAGGGATCATTTCCTTTCAGCTGTCAGTCATATTGTGAATCATCCTGAGGAGGAAGAGGCAGGGCCTGTCTGCCTGCATCCTGTCAACTCAGTGAAACTTCTCTGTCCTCACTCGCTCTCCCGTTCAGACTCTTGACTGTTTCCTGCACCTTTATTACAGTGGACTTTAATTGAAGAAGTTAAATTGTATACAATGTTTAAAGCTATGCATTCAGCCATGTGTGTGTATACATTTGAGTGCATGTGGCACCCCCCCTGCTGATTATAATCCAGACTCTTCCTCTGTGGGGATTTTATATTTGTGTGTTGGCTCTACACAGAGCCTATGCCATAGCCTGCGCGTGTGGTCGACACCATTATGAGGATTTATACTTGTCTGGTGGTGTGTCTGTGCTGTAAAGATTGATTCAAAACAAAACTAAAACATGACTTAATAGCAACAATTTCAAACACAAGTACACATATCAGCTTCATCAAAACTCGGAAAATTCACAAACAAAGCACTTGCCTTTTGCTGGACACAAACATAACATGCCAATGTTATTAGCGTAAGCTTATGGCATTTTATATTGTATAGATTAGCCTAGCTGCTAGAAGAGTTTTTGTTCATTACAAAATACAAAAAACACAAAACAACTGTCTCATGCTTAACATGCTTTTCCCCACGAATACAACATGCTGACATTAATAGCATAAGCTTGTGCGTTTTACATTGCATAAATTAGCCTTGGGCTAGCGGAGTTTTCCTCTACTCATATGAAGCCTAGATAAATAACATGCAAGACACATGCCATTTTGTGGAGGTGTTCGTGTCACAATTGTTTCTTATCTTTAAAATAAAAGTGAATATATAAAAAATAACACAATAATATAATATTTAATATTAATAATACAAGCGCTTTCTTTCCACTGAGGAAAATGATTTTCAACTTACAAAGACAAGGAGGAGGTCTGCATCATCACAACATGTGGTTACATTTCTTGGGAGGTGCACGTCATCCTACGGCATAGGCTAAAGGTGTAGGGTACATGTCTATACAGAGCCTACACCATAAGTATGGCGTGGATTTGATGCAGAAGTATAAATCCCATTTTAGTCCTGTTCAAACCTGAGCCCCAGCCTAAAGGACACACACCTGGCTCCTCCACACACACACACACACACACACACACACACACACACAGACACACACACGCACACACCATTTGCAGTGTATAGGCATACACACCTGGTCACTCCATCTCTCTCCTCCTCTCTGTCTCTCTCTCCTCTTCATTTCCACCCTCATTTCCTTGCCGTGTTAAGATGCTTATTTTCCATCTCTTGATCTGCAAGTCATCCTTAAATCTTTTAACACGGCTCTGGCCCCGCGGACTAATCATATTCCATAAATATTTAAAAAGGGCGGAAATCTGCTGGAGGTTGCCTTATCTGGAGCCCCGATGATAATCATCTTAACCAGGACTATTATGATTTTAATTACCTGTCTTTGATTTCCTAACTCGAGAACGTGGTTATTCTTGGCCCCGCGGTACATTCCAGGTTAAAAGGGTCTCTGGGATTAGCACCCCCCCTGATAATTGAGTCCATGTCAAAACGCACATTTATCCGTGGAGAGGTGTTTAAAGTTAAACTCTCAGGATCCCCTGTTTTCAGCCAATCAGAGTGATATTTCAGAACTGATTCTGGAAAATGCCACTGGCTGCTGATGAGTTGAAACAGTCAGAATGACTGCAGTGCATTGTTACTCTAAATGTGTATTACTCTGCTTTCTTTAAACTTTCTAAAGGAGATTCAAATTTTCATTTTATCACTGGACTTTTAAAAACTAGTTTACCTTTTCTATTGACCTGAATTCTTGAATCTTCACTGTTGTTTAAGGAAGAGTGTCATCACTGACTCCTACACACTGATCTCATGGTGGCAACAAGTCATTGTTTTTTAAGTCACAAGTAAGTAAGGTAAGTCTTTACACTCAAGTCCCAAGTCCCCAAGTCAAAGCAGGCAAGTCCTGAGTCAAGTCCCAAGTCAAGACTCACAACTATCAAGTCAAGTCCCAAGTCCAAAACTTTGAGTTTTGACTCCTAAACAAGTCATAATGTGCTCTTCCACAGATGTAATGCCAATAATAAATTTCCAAAAATCACAAATGCTTTTCAAAATTTGCATTTATTTGTTAAAACTAGTTTGTTAAAAACCTTCCTTAGTTGTGAAGCTAATATAAGCTAAGCATTAGTTAGCATTACTATGTTAGCATTTGCCTCAACTTACCATTCTCTGTGCAATGAAGAGGATATCTTCCAACTTTGTACAACATTTAAAGTTGCACAAAGTTGGAAGATGTTGTGTCTTCGTCTGTAATTTGTAGTTTGTTTTTTGTTGACCAGCGTGTAGTTTTTGTCAACAAATCTCCATACAACGGTTCGTATGACATCCTAAAAAGTATGCACACAATGGTTTATATGATATCCATTGAATTAATGCCCCACAAATTATGTTACATACATAATGTAAAGTAATGCACTTAATGTAAAATTATGGAGGTTATTGTGGTTAGGTTTAAGAAAAAAACCCAAACATTTTTGGTTGTCTTTAAGTTTAAGCAAATACAGTTACTGTGGCTAGGTTTAGGAAAAAACAAACATTTTTGGTTGCCTTAAGGTTTCAGTAAGTAAGGTTACTGTGGTTAGAAAAAAAAGCTATATAAGCTGTGATCCAACAAATAACTATCAAAACATGACTGACCTGTTAAATTGCCTTTGTGACATTCACAAGTGGATGGCAGTCATTTTGGGATGGAGTAGCTGCATTCTGGAGGATGTAGTGAATGCCACAGCAGCCATGTTGTAATAAGGCAGCTGCTCCTATATGGGAATGTAGCATCCCTCTACTACATGTCCCCTTGTGATGCCACAACATTTATTTCCTTGTGCAAAAAAAAAAAAAAAAAAAAAAGGTTTAAGCAACAAAAGCTAATGTTTAGGTTTAGGCAACAAAATCACGTGGTTAGGTAATGTTTAGGGTTAGGTTATGAAAAAACATATTTTTTTGGCTTTACTTTCATATGGGAAGCAAACACCTTGCTCCTGGGTGCAAGTTCACCCACCACCACACCTGCCCACCCTATAGGGACTTTACAGCTTCATGAGTTATGTTGTTTCCTGGCAGTGTTTCACACTGATGCCATCTAGCAGTCTTTCATGTCGAGGATGCTCTTTCTCATCTGTGTCTGATTTGGAAATCAGTAACCAAGCAGCAGTATTTCATGACTTTTGAATGAGAATGGGTTGGACTGACATAATTCTGAGTCAGGTACACCCCGAGTATGCCCCATTGTTCCAAGATAAGGAACTGACATGATACATGACATACTTTTTTACGTTAAAAATTCAGATACACTTAGTTGTTCAGTTGTGTTTAAACACTTAAAATCTGCCTAACAATACATGTGTGTCAATCAAACTATTGGTTATCATGATGGATTTCTGCTGACAGGTTGAATTCAATTTTGCTTTGCTTTTGAACCTGTGGCAGGCCTTAAAACCCACAACCAAAAATGCAGTCTATGCCATTAGGTGCAAGGCCTGCCACAGGCTTGTGGGGGAGACCACAAACACTATCACTGACAGAATAAAACAACATTTTTACAAAATGAATAACGGGAGTGGCAGCAGTGTCCTATACGCACATTTTAAACTCCACGGCCAACACAATGTACAAAGCATGGGCCTGGAGAGCAAAAAGGATTGGACCACGACACAGAGACGAGCAGCGGAGAGGAAATGGATTCATCTATTACAAACAATAGACCCCGCCAGTCTTAATGAAAAGTACAACACTTTTTTCCACTTACTAGAAGTGTTAACCTCCTGGCTTTCCAGGGCCTCTCTTTTACAGGTTTCACAGTAGGGCTCCGCCTACTTCACATGCAGAGATGGATCATTTTTATGAATTTTATTTCTTTTTCTTTTCTTTTTTTTTTTATCTTTGTCTGTATTTATCTATTTATTTTAATTATTAAAACACAGTCCCTCTCCTATAGATTTTATACTTTTACAATTGTTGTTTATATATATATATATATATATATATACATATATATATATATATATATATATATATATATATATATTATGCATGCCTTTTTAGTGTTTTATGTACAGTTTTATTGAACATATATTTTATGTGTTTTTCTTAAACTTGTGTCCATTTAGCAACATGGTTGCAGGCTTTTAACTTTATTTATCTCAAGGTTTTAACCATCTATAGTGGGAAAAACTGTGTTGGTGTTGGATCATTTTCTTAAAACTTTCTGATATGAATTTTTTACACATTTATTTATTCAATAATTTGTAATAAATTGATTTTATGCATAAAATGTTATTGATCCATCTAGCCACAACGGTTTTAACCAAGCTTTGCCCATGGGCAGGGCCCTCATCAAACCTTATCCACAACAGTAAAATTCTTCTTCTTGCCAGGCCTATTTTGTTTTCCTATCCCCATGTTTTTGAATTAATCATTTAATTATTTAATTACTTTTAAGGCATAATAAAAGGGGATTTTTATATCTTGGATTGAACCGGTGAGGGCTTACATACACAATTGCATGTTTTGTATTTAAAAAATTTTTTTAATGAAAAATTATATTTATTTCTTATCCCTTTTTAACTTGGTTTTATATTGATTTGTCTTATAAGCATGGATATTGTTGTGTTTCAGTAGCACTTACTTTTATGCACTTTTATTTTGAGCACTTACCTTTTATTACTCCTTTATGGTAGCCCTCTCCGGTCAATCCCAGCAATTATTATAATTTCCTCCTCCCCCTTTTTTATATATATTTTTTATATATAATTTTTTATATGTATTTTAATTTCACCTGGCACTTTTATTCAGTAGTAGATCCCAGATAATATAAGAGAGACCCTGGGAACCAGGAGTATTATTGGTAAATAAATGAGTTCCCACCGCCTTCCCTGTGGAGTGGCCCAATCTAGGTGCATTATTATTATTATTAATCATTTTTTTAAATAAAAACACATACCTTAACAGGGCTTTTTAAACAACTATTTGGTTTTTAGGAGTCATTTTAAGTATTGATTGAATACCCAGAGCCCCCGAGAGCCCGTGCCCTTCGGAGGACTCTATTCAGAGGACTGTGCTCTTACCCCAACCTAACCCCCCCCCCCGCCCCTCCTTTCACACCCCTCACTCTACCTCTATATTTCCTTTGACATGACAAGGTAGTGACAAAATGGCTGGGGCTAACAAGAGGCCATAATCGATCACACTGGAGTAAACACACACACACACACACACACACACACACACAAAGCAATGGACGTAGGCACACACACGCCTGGACACACTCAGCCATAAGGACTTGTGGTAATACACACAATGTGTATATGGTGGCTATGCATTCTCATGGGATCTCTTACAGGGGCCCGTCCAGGGCCACATATGGGCACACTCATGGACACAAAGGCACACAGTCACACACTGGCACAGGGTTTTAATAATCATGTCTGGAAAAATTAACTTTTAATCCAGAGCTTTTTATGTTTGCCCACATGCTCAACAGTCCCCTTCCATTTTTACTGCCAGCTTGTTAAGTGTCTTCTGGCAGCATGAGGTAAAGAGGAGAAGCCCATTCCAGTCCCCCAAAAAAGAAAAAAATCCCTCCTCACCAGCCAAACAGCCAATTACACATAAACCAATTCATCATTCTTAACAAAATCATAAATTAAAATAAAGGTTCTGTCTTCTCTTAGCTCGAGGTGAAATATATGACCTGTAGTTGGTCAAATGGGAGCAGAGAGGCAAGTGACAACAAACCAGCTTATATGGGACAAAAGCAGTCCCACCAACTGTTGACGTTCCAGGACCGAGCAACCAATGCCAGAACGTCAACAAAAGCACATGGTTCGGTTTAGGTAACAAAAGCTAGTGGCAACCAATGCTGGGACATCAACAAATGGACATGGTTAGGTTAAGAAATATAGGTTTTCACCTGGTTTGGCTTTACATGCATACAGGAAGCAAACTCCAGGCTCCCAGGTAAAAATCAGGGGTGTGTTTGACCCATCCACCACTCCTCCCACCAGAGGTGTAGGGACTTTCCAGCTCTTTATATATGTCGTTACCAGCAGGGTTTCAACCTGACACCGTTTTAAGGTTGTATCACACAATCACGAAAGGCTACATCTGGCTGCGTTGCAAATATGCTGCCGGGTGCTTATCATACCAGAGCCTCACAGCATATCACACCAATGTGAAAAGTGGCTTTTGTTATCTGTTTGTGACACCGAAATCACTGACAAAGCAGCGTCATTTGAGGATTTCAAAATGAGTTGGTTGGTCATGCCAGTCAACAGATCAAACATCTCATTTGGTACAAAACACTCATATTGTCACACAGTCACACAGAGTTTTGCCGCCTTCCGCTTCCTGCTTGAGTCGGCGTCCTCCGTCACCTCAGCTCTTAATTTATAACTTTAAACCAGTTTTATGCCACGTCTAATGAACTACTTTTAATAATTTTATTTGTTTAAAGTCTGTTCGTTTGGCCGGATGGCCGATCTCGTGTTTTTGATCTTTTGGACACAGGTGACTGGTGACACAGCCGCACCCCAAACTTCATTAGAGTTTCGCTAACTTTTAGCAACAATCTAGTTTTTCTCTGCTCTACAACTGGATTAACTACAATGATATTGCCTGCCTGAGAATGAAAGTCCTCGTGAACACTTCGGCCACCCCAGAAGCCTTTTTACACCTTCTGTGCCATTTTCTGGACACCGGAGTGACTGCAGCTACCTGGCGAAACTCACTGGTTTCTCCCGGACACTCATTCACCTCTACGCACCGGTAAGTCCCGCTTTCTACCGGACCCCAACCCACCCTGATCTGAGTCAGCACACTTTTGGAGTCCCCGCGCGTAAGTTTTTGCTGTTTTTGGAGGGAAAGAGATGCTGTTTTGGAGGGAAAACTGGAGGGATTCCTTTGCGCATGTGTCGGCGTCTGTAGCTGCCTGTCTGTGCTCTCCCTAACCCGCGATTTTAAACTGATTTATTTTAGCTTTGGAGTGACTTTTAAGCTATCTGCTTGGACATCAGTTGTTTTTATTTTTGCTTTTATTTATCTCATTTAATCGGACGTTATTTTAATCACTGGATGTCCAAGCATTAGGGGTTTTAACAGCCAGACATGGCCTGCTTGACAGGTGGGAAAACTTCCGCCAGCATAGCTTATATATGGCTACATCTATGCACGCCGATGTGGACCCCCAGCTTGTAAAAGCAGACAAAAAGATTTCTGACCTGAAAGAGGACATTCGCCGGCTCTCTGGTGAGCTAAACATCAAATCCTCCATGCTGACTGCCCTCCAGGAGGTGGCTCATGAACAGTCGCTCCAGATAGCCTCACTCACGGCGGCCCTCCAGGACACGGTGCACTGGGATGCCAGCGCTTGGCCTCCACCGTCCTCCAGCTCAACACCGAGTCGCCGGTGGTCTTGGGTGGAGGTGGTCGGCAGGGGTAAAAGAGGCCCTGGCTGTGCTGCCTCACCTCTGTGCCTCAGCCTGTCAAACCGCTACAGCGCCCTGGCATCAGACGGAGATCCAGACGCTGGCACTGCAGACGCTGCCGCTGCGGCTCCTTTCCTGCCGACCGGTGCTGTTCCAGCCGCTCCCCGCTTGGAGGAATCGGCCTCGGCGTCTAACAGTGCTCTCCCTCTCCGCCGGCCGGTGGTACACCTGCAGCGCCCTGCGCGGATGGATCCACGTCTTCCTCGCTGGCACCGGTGGACTGGAGTGCCGCAGCTGCAGGACCCGACCATCGACTCCCATCCCGGATGTCGGCTTCCGCGGCGCATTGGAGGCTCCTAAAGGAAGCTGTACGGAGACGCTCCGGGGGACTCCTCTCCCACAGCCGGGATGGCGCTGCTCCTGCCGGGGCCGGGACCGGGACCGCCAAGTCGCCGCCGCTCCTGCCCCCCCGGTCACGCAGCATGGACCGTCCACCTGCCTCATGTGAGTCACCCAATCCCCATCCTCTTCGTCCTCTTTTCCCTCCTTCCACCATGTTGTTTGGAGACAGCATCATCAGGAATATTCGTTTTTTCAACGCCACAACTCACTGCTTTCCTGGAGCCACAGTTCCGGTCATCGTTGACAAACTTCCAGAACTGCTTCATTCACTCCCTTCCTCCATAAATCGGCTGATTTTCCATTTGGGCTCAAATGACACGGCCCGCCGGCAATCAGAGCAGACAAAAATGGATTTTGTTGCTCTTTTTAACGTTTTAAAAAACTGTGGTAAGTCGGTCTTTATCAGCGGTCCCCTGCCAACACTGTCCCACGGGGCAGAACGCTTCAGTCGGCTACTCTCCCTCAATTCATGGGTCCAGGCTGCCTGTAGCACCTATGGATTCACTTTTATCGACAATTTTAACTTATTTTGGAACCGGTCCTCTTTTTTCAGGGCAGGCTGGGCAGCCGCATGTTAGTGGCTAACATTCAGCACGCTGTTCAGTGTGCCCCATGTGACTGACGTACATTGGAAGCACACGTCCCCCAGGTTTCCTCTTTGATTCATCCCCAACCCACTCCCACATCCACATCCATCCCAGTCAGAATTTCAAACAGATTTAACAGAACAACTTCACCATGGACCAATAGCAACCCCAAAAACTTAGTTCCCCTCACACCTGCTCCACACTCACCACATTGTGATGATGAGCGCACGTTCGGCACAGACATTAACCTGGCCGTGCTGAACGTGCGCTCTCTTTTAAATAAAACTTTTATCATAAATGACCTGATTTTAGATAACAAGTTGGACAGTATTCTTTTAACAGAGACATGGCTTGGCACTGATGCACCTGTTGTTCTCACCAAGGCCTGCCCACCAAATTTTAATTTTTTATTTTCTACTAGGGGGGGTAAAAAAGGAGTCGGAACTGCTTCAGTCACTAAAAATTCGCTGCACTCTACTGAAGTTTCTTTTAACAGCTACTCATCATTTGAGTATCATGCCTTTGTTTTTGGCAGCCCTCCTATTCTTTGTATCACAGTTTACAGACCACCCCACCATTCCACCTCTTTTATCACTGATTTTTCAGAACTATTAACAATCATACACACCACCTATAACAGAATTTTAATAACTGGTGATTTTAATTTACATGTTGATAATACCTCGGATCCAATGTCCAGAGAATTTTTAAACCTTTTAACCTGCATGGATTTTAAACAGCACGTCACACAGCCGACTCACAACAGAGGACACACCCTGGACCTGGTCATAACCTATGGCCTGTCCACTGGTGTGTCCTCTGTTGTTGACCTGCCTGTGTCTGACCACTACTGTGTGTATTTTAACATCACCAGTTTTAGCCATCAGGAGGCCCCGGTGAGAACGGTGAGGAAACGCTACCTAACTTCTGAAGTGGCTGCAAATTTTATCGAGATTTTACAGAGCACTCCTGCTGAAATTTTACCTGCACCCTGTGATTTTATTGTGGACAATTTTAACAGTAAATTAAAGTCAACACTTGACTCAGTGGCTCCACTTTTAACCAAAATCAGAAAAACAAAACCTACACCCCCGTGGAGAAATGATAACATCAAAAGACTGAAAAGAAAATGCAGGAGTGCAGAGAGGAGGTGGAGAAAAACCAAATTGACAGTTCATTTTGAAATATTACGCAAACAACACAAAACCTACAATAAAACAGTAAAACAGGCAAGAATATCCCACTTTTCAAAACTCATTTCCGATCATAAAAACAACCCCAAATTTCTTTTCTCCACCTTCGATCTTTTAACCAGCACCAGTTTTAATAAACCATCCAACATATCAACAGATGCCCTCTGCGAGGACTTTGCAGACCACTTCAGAAGTAAAATCGATAATATCAGGTCCAGTCTTTTATCCCAACAGAATGTAATTTTTAACACACCTGGATCATTGCTTTTACCTGAGGAAACACTGGAGAGTTTTGTCCTGGTTGATGCAAGGACACTTGGTCGAGTTTTCTCCCAGGTAAACCCAACAACTTGCCTTTTAGATCCGATTCCCACATCACTTTTAAAGACATTCTATGGATTCTTTGAGGAACAGATTTTAAATATAGTGAATTACTCTCTTCAGATGGGTGTCTTCCCCGCTGCCTTCAAAGGTGAGGCCCCTTCTGAAGAAGAGTAATTTAGATCCCAACATTTTTAATAATTACCGACCTGTATCCAACTTACCGTTTTTAAGTAAGATTTTAGAAAAACTGGTTTTTAACCAAGTAAATGATTTTTTAAAAAGAAACAGTATTTTAGAGAAATATCAATCTGGTTTTAGGATGAACCACAGTACCGAGACAGCCCTTTTAAAGATTTTAAATGATATCAGGTTGATTCACAAAAACTCACAGTCTTGGTACTACTGGATCTAAGCGCCGTATTTGATACAGTAGATCACCACATTTTATTAAACAGACTCAGAAACCTGGTGGGCCTCTCTGGTACTGTTTTTAACTGGTTCAGCTCTTATCTCACAGATCGTTGTTTCTTTGTAAGTATGGATACATGTTCCTCCAGAACGCATGAAATTAGGTGTGGGGTGCCCCAAGGGTCAATTTTAGGTCCAATTCTTTTTAATCTATACATGCTTCCCCTTGGGGACGTCATCAGGAGGCACGGCATCAGCTTCCACAGTTACGCAGATGACACACAGCTGTACATCGCCGTGTCTCCTGATGACACAGGGCCAATTGATACCCTTTTTAACTGCATTTTAGATATCAAGTCATGGATGGCAGTGAATTTCCTACAGCTCAACCAGGACAAAACAGAGGTTTTAATTATTGGTCCTGAAGGCCAGAGAGAGAAACTTTTACCAAAACTACAAGATTTTAAACCTTCACAATGTGTAAAGAACCTGGGTGTCATTTTTGACTCTGAGCTTAGTTTTATTCCACACATCAAAAATGTAACAAAGACAGGTTTTTATCATCTTAAGAATATAGCCAGAGTCCACCCGTTTGTCTCTCAGGCTAACACGGAGGTGCTGATGCATGCTTTTATCTCTTGTCGTTTAGATTACTGTAATGCCCTGCTGTCTGGTCTTCCCAAAAAGACCATCTCTAATCTGCAGCTACTCCAAAACTCAGCCGCACGAGTGCTGACGAGGACCAGAGGGTGGGAGCACATTTCACCAGTTTTACAATCGCTGCATTGGCTCCCCGTGTGTTTCAGGATCGATTTTAAGGTTCTTTTATTAGTTTTTAAATGTCTTAACGGTCTTGGGCCATCTTATTTATCTGACCTGCTTTTATCATATCAACCCTCGCAGATCCTGAGGTCCTCCGGCACCGGCCTTTTAATTGTTCCAAGAGTTAGAACAAAAACCCACGGGGAGGCTGCATTCAGCCATTATGGCCCTCACTTATGGAACAGCCTGCCGGGGAGCATCAGGACTGCAGAGACTGTTGATGTTTTTAAAAGGAGGCTCAAGACTCACCTTTTTAATTTAGCTTTTAACTGATTTCTTTTACTCTTTTAATTCTTCTATTATATGTTCTTTTTGCTTTCTAATGCTTTTAAATTATTTATTTTTAAATCTTTATGCATTTTAGTCTCTAAATCTTAATTTATTTATTTATTTATTATTATTATTAATATTATTTTAATCTTTAACTCTTTAATTTTTCCTAATATCCACACCATGTGTGGAGTCCACCCCGGTCTGTCGGGTGGTCTCTGTGGCGGCGCTCCCTGTGGCTGTGGGCTGTAGCACCTCTCAGTGTGGATGGCTCCCCATAGGTGGTTCTTTCCTCACCTGGTTCCTCAGTGCCCAGCCATTTTTATTGACTATATTGACTGTGTGTGTGTGTGTGTGTGTGTGTGTGTGTGTGTGTGTGTTTATATGTGGGGGTGGGAGGGGCGGGTTTTCAATATGTATGTATTATTTTTGTTTGTTTTTATTTTGTGAAGCACTTTGTGCTGCATTTTTAATGTATGAAAAGTACTATACAAATAAAGTTTGATTGATTGATTGATTGGTTTACAGATTGAGTTCATCTGGAGTCATGACAAACAAAGTATACTTGGCCTGTGACAAAAGCAGATGGAGATGATTTTGCTGACTTTAGAAAGTATCAGATTATTGTCTTGATTATATCACTTCAGACCCTGTGTCCATCAGGACCATTATATCAAAAAAAAATTAATTATTCCAAAAAATGAAAATAAACAAAGTCTTGTCATCAATAGATGAATTTGCAAAGAGACATTTTATAGGATGAACATTATACCCATTTTAAGACAGAAAAGTCTGCAAGAAAAATTAATATTTAATAGGTGACAATATTTTTTTATGCAATGGCCAAAAGTGGAACTGCAGCTAGAAGCATCTCTGCTTTTGCTTGGTTTAAAGCCTAAGATTGCTGTAGTTAAAGCGATAGTGCACCCAAAAATGAAAATTCAGCCATTATCTACTCACCCATATGCCGAGGGAGGCTCAGGTGAAGTTTCTCACATCATCTAAGGGGAGAGGTGAGCGTGAGTGCGGTGCACAGAGAGGCAGTTAGAGCTATAGGCTACAACGAGGCTAAAAACAGAGTTCAAATGACGTTTTTCCAAACAACTTTTTTTGTTGGGGCTTCAGGACACTTGGATCACTACGGACGAGCAGTATGGACATATTTTGTGCCTGGTTTCAATTCTGTGTTTTTGGATGTTTGAATCTGGGGCGCCGTAAGTCTCCATTAGGTGGAGTTGTGTTGCTACCCCCTCTCCCCTTGGCTCTCCGGAAGTGTTGTGATATATGTCAAACCAAAAATTACATGTGCTAGCTAGGGCTGTACAATGAATTGTTGTCAGTAGAATCAGATTCAGCTGTTTAATAAGAACATTCAATGATTCAGTTTTTTTTTCCCATGTTAAGTTTTACGAGCTCAGCGGGACATTCAGTGTGAAAGTGGTGTTCAAGTAATATAGTAAACAAGCTAGCTTCACTAACTACAGATTGGAAATGTGCAAATACATTTTTGCCAATACTAGTTATCAAACAAAAGCCAGAGATCTGGTCGTATGAAGTATCTGTGAGCTGTTACTTCAATACATGTAAGCAGAGGAGAGAAGATAATGTTATCTCAGAGCCTTGCAGTGCAGAGTCTCTCCTCCTCTTTGGCACTGCATCATGTCCACAGCTCCCTGTACCAAAGAGTAGCGTGAAAGTCAAGAGCGCTCACTCTGCAGCAAAATCTGGGAACCAAACGTCCCCAGAAGTACACAGCTCACTGACTAGCAAAAAACATTGCAAGACTTGGGGCAATCTCAGTCAAATGAAGGGTTTCTGACTGACAATTTGAATCTCCTTTGAGGGGGCTGCCAGAATGCCAGCATCATGTTAAATGTTTTAAACATGACATGCTGATTTACATGTCATAATCCACATGTCCATGTCTATAATGTCTTAAACCCTGTTTACACCTGGTTTTAAAATACATCTTAGGTTTAGGAAAAGAAACATGGTTTAGCATTCTTAGGTTTAGACAAGAAAAGTTACTGTCGTTAGGTGTAGGAAAAGAAATGATTCAAAGCTCCCGGGGGAAAGTCCTGTGTTTTGTGATCCATCCCGCCTCCTCACAGGGACCGCTCAATTCTTCACTCCTGTCAGCGCACTGGTCACATGTGATTGTCCTTCCAAAATCTGTGGGTTGTGCACAAATTACTGGGTCATCATTACATTGGATATGTACAAATTTTTGTCGATTACTTTTACTGGGAAAGCATATAAACATTGCATGAGAACAGCCTGCCTGATTTGTCCCCAACAAGGACATAAGAAAATATGTCATCAGTGCAGGACGTAGTTATTGTTTTTGGACAGCACATCAATGCTTTATAACTTGCCCATTTTATGATGAGTTGGACCAAGTGTCGTGTGACAGTCCATCATTTTGCCTAGTGGAGGGAGATGTGTTGGATTCTGCTGACATGGATATCTCCAGATGTGTTGACACAACCACTAACATGACTGGCAAGCGTGTGGAAATAATAACTGTATGTGCAACCCAATCACTAGAATAAACGTTGGCATTGTACATTTCTGCAAATCATGGATATGTGACATTTGTTGTTATCATGTAGTGGATACGGTGAAACTTTATGTTTTAACAACACTGTTGTTAATGTGAGGTTACAATCAGGCACAAAAACCACTTAGTTATGCTTTGAAAAGATGATGTTTTGGTTGCACATTGCTGGTAAGCCACTGCAGATGTCCCACAAAGAAAAGAGAGAGAAAAAAAAAGTCTTGTTGCTTGTTGTTTTCAAACAGTAGCCTGCAGTGGTCTGCAGCTTGGCAGCTGTCTTGCCTAGGTGTCATCCCATCAACCACCTCCCAATGACACAGTCAGCTGATATACATGTAATCACAGCTACTTTTAACTAAACTTTGATATGATGATTTGATATGATGTATGTGTAATATATGTACATGCAATTGCAACATATATGTGGTTTGCAGAAACGTTTAAAGGCAACATAATCTGTAGCGACTGGGCTGGTGTACAGACCCCTTTGACCTCTAGGCAGTAATGTAATCTAAACACAAATGGTCAGCTGGACACAGGTGTGAACAACAATGGTTCTCAGATGTGGACCAATTATTCTGCTTCTTTTTGAGACAGGATATGTCTAATTTTTCCAATATTATGCAGATTAAAGAATGTAGCTATTAGCCAACATGTTTGTTAACCCTTTGGGCCCTAGGCCTTTTTGGGGTATTTTTACTGCCTTTACTTTTAAGCTCATATCACAGTCATTATAAAGGCTACATACACATGCTATATCTTGTTTTTTTTAGGACAATCTGGGCTAACCAGATTTGCCATCATTACATGTCCTTGTATGTGCCTGTATTTTATATTAATTTTTATATCAATGAAAAAAACAAATCCATATGACTAAATTCTTACATTTTTACATGTATCTCAGCATAGCAAGTTGGAAAATGACATATTCTGCCATATATAAAGAGGGGAGACGCTCTGGAATCTGGCAATATAAGAACCATGATGGTGGGACATTCTGTCACTTCACAGTTGTCCAAAACATGTGGTTTGTGCCAGGCGGACATGATTGCCAGTATTTTTTCATTATTGCAAGACATTCCATTAACTCATTCACAAGTCAAAAATGTCTTTTATCTGAAAGAAACATGCAATATTTACATCTAAGATAATAGAAAAATAGTCAACCAAGTTGAGTATTTGGTTTTCAGTTTCAGTTATATATTAGGGTGACATTTAGGGGGGGGGTGGGGCGTGTCCCCCTCAATGCATATGGTGACTACTGCCCTGTCAGGCATGCATTATTAGGCCTCAGTTGTCTGAGTGCACAAAAGTGAAGTGGCTGGTCTTGTCATATAAAGTTTGATGGAGTGTCAACTGGACAATATGGAGATATTTGCATCTTGAAAGCTGGACTACAACTGTGGATAGACAGGGAGAAACACACACAAGCCTAAGACGTGGTAAGATACAATATTCCTCACTATATGAAGTGACTGATAACAAGATCTGATTGTAAAGAAATTCATCAGGTTTTTATTTTGTAGATGATTAATCTGTATTTATAGCGTGGTGGGATGACAGCACAATGATGTGTGTGGTGTCACTGGAAAGCTCTGCTCCTGCACTTTCATTAGATATATGTGGCATTTCTGTGCGAGCCTGCGTTCGCGAGTAATCCATCCAAGAGTAATGTGTGTGCAAAGCTGTATGAAAGCTCTGTTATACATCATTTTAGTGTAAATTTACCATTTTTTTTCGCTGTGAAAACACTGGACTACCGACAAGTGCTTGGCCTTGTCGTGAAGCTACAATTGCGCTGTTTCACATGATATGCGTGGCTTCTCGCTATGACGAACAGTTGCGGAGAAAATCCATAGAGAAGAACAGGTGTGAATTTGGACGCACTATGCGTCGTTCAGGCCCATAGGGTTAAAGGCCATTTAAAACTACACAACACACTTGTGTTGTAGAGGGTTTTTTTTTTCTGTTTTGCAAATGTTATTGGGATTTTCAAATTTTGTTTTTGCTTTTAAAGAACCCAGAAGTTCTGGTCCCATTTCACCTCTGTCATGGAGCTGCAGTCACTGGCTTTATGTTTTTCCTTTGTCTGTGGATATATTACCTGAATAATTTCTGCATACAGCCATGAGTGGGCCTTAAACAATTTGCCAGGACTGCCTCTATTTGCAATGCTAATGTAAAACACAGCATCTCTTCAATGCTTTTGTAACCTTAATTCTTCTCAGGCTTCCTCCTCGATAAGTTGCTCCTGCAATAAAATCATTGCGAAAGCATGCATATATAGAACTAAACCTTAGAAATATCTTACATTTTCCTCTCATTTCACTTTCTCAAGTGTGTATGGCACGCCTCCCCAAAGACCCCTCATATTACATCCTAATGGCTTATATGCACACACACACACCACACTTGCCAAACCAAATACACACAGCTGTCACACTAAGACCCCATCCAAACTAGCACCTCTTCTTCCTTGTGATTATGTAGAGCATGTTGGCAGGAGGCGCTGGCCTAATAGCCATTTAGCTGATTCCAGTGAGGAGATATTGGGGGAAAGTTGGTGGCGAAGTGCTTTCATGCCGACTGCCAGCGACGGAGAGCCCCGGCTGCCTTCCATCTCCTGAATGAGAAGCAAATTATTCCAAATCATTTGGGAGCGAGAGGCAGAAGCAACCCCTTTTATTTTTTGGATGCATTAACAATGTTTTCAGTCACTTTGTTGGCAGCATCAAAAAGGTGGGTACTGCCAAAGATTAGCTGGATAAATTGCCTAATTGATCCATTCACTTTTTAACTGATGCTTTATTAAGAGGCTCTGGAGTAAGGAGGAGAGGTGGGGAAAGGCTGGGGAATGCTGCTGGGAATGCTGCTTTGGCTACACACACACACTCACACACTCACACACACACACACACACACACACACACACACATGCATGCACACACACACACACACACACACACACACACACACAGAATAAGACAACTGATATTGGAAGCCTTAGAGTCTACAGTATGAAGTAGTATACTTTGAGTTTATTTATAAATAAACACCAACACACATTTCTGTCATCAATTAAGTTTCCTGGGTTTCCTCACTCTGGGTTACTAATGGAGATATTAACACACTTCATCATAATCAGCCTTCTCATCTGTTAGCATATTAAAATGCTTTAATCCCTGCATAAATATTGGAGAGCTTACACTATTAAGATGATGGATGGAGGATGTTCAGTGGGAACACCTTGCATTATAGAGAGACTGTGGAGCAAAGTGAAGTGACTCTGACTCGGTGTGCACTGAATTCACTGCAGGCTTACTGTAAATCATTACAAACACTTATCATTGGTGTCTGAGAGTTTCTAATCTACACATTAAGTGTGTGTTCTGTTAATGTATCACAATTCTATGCCATATCAAACTGCAAAGGCTTATTTTGTGCACATGGGAGAAGTTTTCCTTGTAGGCTTTCTCCAAGACAGCCCTCTCTGACAGAAATCAATTTATTTTAAGTCAAACCACAACATTTTTCCTTACCCTAACCAAGAGAACTCCTTCTGGTAAAAAAGCCCTCGAGGAAAATTTCTCCCAGCTGCTTATTTTGTGGCTGAATATAATTTGCAACCTATTAAAGTAGGAATCAGGATAGTGATAGTGCGATACTGGCTACAGCTGCATTTGTAGTGGTGATGGAATTGCAAAAACATAAAACCAGCATGAGATGGACTGTATTCATAATAAATATGCCACAATAATATAAATAACTATCGCCAATCAATCAGTGAGTATGTGTATGTCCGTGAGGAGAAACAGTGGGCTTGGTGGGGATGGAGCACCTGCCAGCGGTCATTTTGACTTAACCAGCATACTTCCCTACAAGCTGATTGGCCGTTGAAACAGGTGACGTGCTTTACATTCTGAAACCAGTCGCCAGCGATTTGACCAGCTGAGTTGCAGGTCACACCATCAGCCAGCTTGAGTCAAGTTCTGACAGGCCACTGCTACAGCTTTTCTCTGAAATGTTTTAAAACGGTTTAATCTTGTTGCGAATCTTTGGTCTGAACTGAGCTTTTAGCATACATAAACTAGTGTCAACCATAAATTTGATCAGGTTTTGAACCTTGTCTGCTCTTGTATTGGGATCAGCTGTAGACTGATTTGACAGAAATGACTGCCATCTTGTTTTTTCAGCCCATTCCCATTCTGAAGTCTTCAAATACCACCGCTTTGTCAGGGATTTTGGCGCCAGACACAGACTACCTTAAAAGAACTCACATAGTTTCTGTCCAAGCCCAAGGCCCAAGCCAGATTACCAGCCATTGCAGCAGTTTGGGGAGGAGCCTGATTCTGAAAAAAAAAGAAGTTATTTTTATATATTATAATATGTTTTTTATTTCAAAAGCGTTTATTATTACAAGCAAAGAGCTTATGTGTTTCCTCTCATCACTTCTTCTCTTTCTTTTGTCATTTCAATAGTCTGTCAGGTTTGGCAGAGCGGGTTGCACCCCTCGGTGCGTAGTGCGCATGGTGGTCCATGGTAATGTGGCACACAAACAATAATCACCATTTTTTCTGCATGTTAAGCACATCTCTTCCACTTCTGAGGAGGCAGAAGCAATCACTACCAAATAACCAAGTTGCCTTGAGCCCCTTCTCTTTCTTTCTCTCATTTTCCATCTTGCATTTCTTGCATTCTATCCCCCCCAATTTATTACCACTGTATCACTGTTCAATTACTTCTCCTCTCATTCACAGTCCCCCCCCCCCCTTTTCCCTTTTCTCTTAATTCAGTCCATTAAAACTCCTGCCATTTACGCAAGTGAACTGCCAGTATCATGACAAAACAAACAAACAAAAACACTGGTAAATTGGCGAGAACCTGATCCCACTCTAGCCTGGGGTAATGAAGACAAATTACAGCCCGGTCCCGAACCCGGCAGGTCGGGTTGGGCACGATCAGACTCGGGCAAAGACTCAGAGCTGTAATTAGTGGAACTGCAGAGTTTGGTTTGTCACTACCACAGAATCATTTGATCCATTGTTTTTAGAAAAAAATAGTTAAGCTTTAAGTGTAAGTATTGTCATCAATTAATGGAAATAAAATATGACAGTTTTCAGTTATCCAGTTAGTCCCAGCAGATGTGACCCACATGGATGACACATTTGAGTCCTTTTCTCTCTTAGCTACAGTATGTAATAAATACACTCACATTCGCTTACATTCACATATGCTTTTATCACTCCATTTTAGTTGTTAAACTGATCTTTAGTTCACCTCTGGGTTGTATTTAACAGGTCCTCTTAAAATTGGCTTTCTGGCACCTCACTATAGTAGCTGTATTTACCCAAACACCCACCAAGATGGCAAAGACGTGAGCAATATGCATTTCTTCCTGCCCTGTGGTGAAGCTATGGTTGGCTGGTAGGTGACAGCATGACTAAAAGCATTTTCAAATTAAGCAGGTGTAGAGCAGAGTATGAAGTGTTGCTGCTTTTCTTCCTGTAGGGCCACACACACACTTCTGTTCAGCCCGTACTACAAAACCTCTTCTTGTCTTCATCTCATCTGTTACTTCCTGACAGGAGAAACACAATTACAGTTTGACGACTGGCATGAATTTGTGGGAAAAAAAGTCAGCTCTCTACAATTTAGTCAGTTTGGCAACAGCAGCCGTGTACCGCACCATATCTACTCTTTCAAAGTTGGAAGGAAAGTAATTAGCTGAAATGTATCCTCAAAATTAATCTGATGCCGTGTCAAAGTTTGTCTAATTCCTGTTATTTCTTCTACAAGAAGCAAGTACAGCACTTGTTACAGTCAGCATAATTAATTTGATAGATGAAAGAGGCGTGTGAACATCAGAGAGATAAACTGATCTGAACTCCCTCAAATACTCTCAAACTGTTGTAGTGTCATCAGTCTTTGGTATGTGCATGCAAGGAGTCATTATGTGATGACGTGTTGTCTTCAGACTGAATTTTTCATGCTAACCTGCCATGACCCTAGCCTGGTGAAACCATCCTAATCTCGCAAGCTCATATTCTATTTTGCTCTGCAGATCAGTCTGGCCATGCAATCATAAAGGTGCATTCTGGCATTGGTTCAAGCTTACCGGGCCAATCACAACCATTTATTACTTTGGGGCAGGTTATTTGAAATCACGTCATCAGAATAGGAGGGAAAAGGAGCGGAGTGAATGCATTTTGTAAACAACCAACATGGCTACTGATTTTGAAACTGCAATGGCAAATGTGTTGAACGGACTAGTATGTAAATTTTCTTTAAAAGCATAACAAACGGCTGCACTGAAAGCTTTTATTGAAAAAAAAGGATGTGTTTGCCATCCTTCCTACGAAGTTTGGTAAAAGTTTAATTTACCAACTGGCTCCGTTGATCAGGAAAAAGATGGGACTCAGTGAAAACCCAGTGGCTATTGTTGTTTCTTCGCTAGTTGCTCTCATGGAGGAGCAGGTCAGGGAAGCGACCAAGCTGGGAATCACAGCCATGCAACTCAGAGTCCACAGTGAGGAAGAAATCCGCAAACACGGCAACACTCTTTCCCAGACATCATCACAGCTCATCTCTGCTGCAGCTTGCTGGTCTGTTTACAGTGGCGTTGTGCTAGCCTACGTCACACGTTTTGTTTGCTCTGATTGGTTTTCCGTCTTTCCAGTTGCCTGAAGGGGCACTTTGAGTGACAGCCGTTGATACCGCCACTCGGAAATAGAGGAAATGTACACTCTGTGTCCAGACCCATTCGCGTTTTGCGAATCAGGTCTGGCAACCCCAGGCTACCATGACCCCTCCTTCCTTCTTCTTCCACAATGCGTGTAAACAATCTCCAGAGAAGGGATATGGACATGTTGCATTCAGCTGGGGGCTTTCTCAGTATAGTGATAGTGGCAGCATAGGTATTGTGGTTTAGAGAATGGGAACATCACCCTTGTTAGATGAAACAACATATCCGTGCTGCATTGCATTCTCGTCTAATGAGGATACTGACAGTGGGATGACTTATGTCGTTTCATGTCCTTTGCCTCAAGAATGTGAGTATCAATACGTTCAGTGTTCTTATCTTTCCCCTCCTTCACTTCCTCTTTTCATGCCTGTTTAAAAGGGCCTGGGTAAATTCTTTATGTGGATACCAATCAAGCTGTGGGTGGGGCTCACAAAATGATTGATCCGCAGCCAGGGGACAATGGAAGAGCCCTGCAGCAGAGATTTCTGAGAGAATGGGACCACCTTGTGCTGCAGAACCAGGGGTGGGTTTGGACGGAGCTATGGTGTCTGCAGAGTTATGCTGACTTGACACTGGTCCCATCTGGTCCCATCTGACCTCCTAGTTTGTTGATGTGTTCTTGCCTCCATATTTGTCACCTGTATCAGGGGCCATGTTTTTTGCACCCTCAAATTCATTGTTTTCAATGTAGATGTGCAAGGCGCACACTCAAACGCCAGAGAGACACTGTAGCAATGACTGCACTCTGAGATAAACTGAGTTCAACTTTTGGAAAGCAGCAGCATCCCCCGCATGCCATGTGGCAAGGAAAATCCATTCACAGCCAACAGATATCTTTCCCCTCTTCCGTAAATATCAGTCTGTGATAAATATGGAGAAATGGTTGATCATTTTAGATCAAGGCTGCCAGAACTTTACTGTCCCACAGACAATAGGTCTACACACAAATAGTGCCTGGAAGAAAATCAGCTCTGCGCTCAGAGTTTCAGGTAAGTAGGCTATGATACAGTGCTTGTTTAGGTTGCTTAGCAACCTCAGACACAACCTGCCGCCATGGCACAAAAAAAAAGCACAAGAGTAGCACCCAACACCCAACCTCATGTTTTCCAGCTGGTTAAAGACACTGTATGTGTACAGCTCCTTAATTTTCAGAGGTGGGACCAAGTCATTGTTTTTCAAGTCAGAAGTAATTCTCAAGTCTTTGCACTAAAGTCCCACGTCAAGACAGGGAACTCCTAAACTTTGAGTTTGGAGTCCTAAACATGTCACAATGAGCTTTTCACCAAAAGTGATGCCATTTAAACAACAGTGTAATAAAATGAAATTATAAATATTATGAATGCTTTTAAGAACTAGTATTTACATTTGTTAAAACAAGTGCGACTGATCTCAATCATGAAAAAATGTGTTGATATTGTACTTTAATAGCATATAGCACTTTCAACCAGTAGCCTACCACACACAATGAATTTAGAGTGTTTCTGTCTTGTCTTGTAAACTTGTCTTGTATTGTCTTGAAAAGTGTCTATGTCTTTCTCTTCCCAACTTTATAAGACATTTTCTGTTAGACTATTGTAGCCAGGGACACTGGGACCCAGGCAAAATTTGGCCAGTCAAGGTGAG
Organism: Epinephelus lanceolatus; assembly: GCF_041903045.1. NCBI lineage: Eukaryota > Metazoa > Chordata > Actinopteri > Perciformes > Serranidae > Epinephelus > Epinephelus lanceolatus. The sequence goes on from NC_135748.1 coordinate 3,571,683, forward strand.
AGCACAGTTAAGAACTGTTAAGACGCTCATGAAGCACAGGTGTGTGAGCCTCATTCTTGATCTGTGATCACTCCTGTGCACTGTGCGCTTGCCTGGTGAGCAAAACAAACATTGTGTTTTAAATAGAATTATGCTATTATGAAGGTAGTGTAGGGGTGCAAACATACCTTGAGGTGTTGGGTTTTGATGTAAATATTGAATTTGTTGTATTTTTCATTGCAAAAAATGACTGAATTATTAAATATTGGTCTACCAAGAATTTATTGTTTCTTTTTGGAAGGGGTTCTAACTGTCCAGGAGCAGTGGCAGTGGAAAGGCATATACTGCTGTATACTTAACATTACACTTTTATTAACATATGGTTTTATTTTTTAGTGCTGCATTTGTTGCTGGCCTTTGGTCACTGGAGCTGCTGGTGCAGTGGGAGTTCACCTGTTGAGTTGTGGTGATATAATTTAAGGTTTGCTGTGGCACTGGTAGTAGTTTAGGCGTTTTTCTGTTGGAGAAGGGGGGTTATTTTGTGAGTAGATTTGGTTATCCCTGTATACTTCAAGTGCATCAGCCTATAGATTGGTGCACCACACCCCTGCAGCAAGAAATTGTGTCTCACATTTTTCTATCTTCCAACTGATATTGCTTGTTATATGTCTAAATGATGCTAATAATGCTTTTGTCATCTAGTGTTTCAATTAACACTCTAACATTGCTTGTAAAAAGAACCAACTGACCGTTCACAAGTAGAACATAGATACAAGTTACCCAATAAAAACTGTATCCAAATAGTCCTGTCACAGTCTGCTCCTCTCCCTCACCTGCTCCTGGTAATTTACCATTCACCTGTACCCACGCCCCCCTCATCAAGACAACTCCTGCCTCCACAGCTGCAGCTCATCAGCCATGAGCCTGGTATATAAACCTCTCCAGCACACACACTCTTTGCCAGATTGTTCTTCGACTTCATGCAAAACATTCCAGCACTCACACTTGGCTTGATTCCCTGGTACCGACCCTGCCTGTTCCTGACCTGCCTCCGTCGTCTCTGCCCTGGTAATTACCTCAGCCTTCTGTCTCTGACTCCCATTCCTGCCTGCTCCCTTCCTGGTTCCTGTCTGCTTGGCTCTATGGCTGCATGGTGCAGCACCAAGCCTGCTTACCTCAGTTCTCCTGGTTTGGCTAGCTACATCAGACTTCACTCCACTACAAGCAAGCTGAACTCAAAGACCCCTGAACTTCTGCATATTCTGTGTTTAAATAAGTCATTACCAACTGTCTGCCTGCCTCAGTGTGCTGCATTTGGGTTTGCACTCGACCCCTGACAAGTTCAAGAGGTTTTTGAGAGCTACTTTTGTTTAATATGTCCAGGAACAATTGTAATAAACAATATTATTGTGATATTGAGACCATTTTATGCCACTGATATAATGATAGTATAATGGCAATAGCAGCAAATAAAAAAATCAATTGTCAATTTAAGAAAAAAAAATTAAACATTTTTTTGAAAGTAATTAATACTTGTTAATACACAAGCAAGCATATATAAAAATGTAGTAGGCCTACCTTAATAAGAGTTACTCAGTTTGAGACTTGATACCAGAATTTGGCTGACATAAACAAAATCAAGTGATGCCTCTTGCAACTATTGGACAATCTAAGTGAAGCTCTGGGAACATTTATTTATTTTTCATTTTTCCAGAGAGTCCTGGTCAAGACAACAACACAATCAGTTGCAATGGTAAAAAAAATGAACTTTGTCTAATACCAAAAACACATACAATACATTAAGCAACACAAAGTAAAAATAGTAAGAGAAAAGAGGTACAAAGGCCAAACCAATGACGTCCATACACAAACCACTTGGGCCAAAGACTGTATAGAGCAGCAACAAGTTTCCTTCAAGGCAGTTTTTAAAAGACCTTTAAAAATGTTCAAGGAAGGGGCTGCTTCTAAAATAACAGCATTTTGGAACTCATTCCATACCCAGGGTGCATAAGAGGAGAAAGCAGTTTTACGGAACCCTGTGCACCCTGGGGACATTTAAAAGAATAGGTTTTGAAGAACAAGTGCAATAGTTGCTGGTCTGAAACGACAGAAGGCTGGAGATATAAACAAGCCATTTACCAGCCTTACCAATTTAAACCACAATTACCACCATAATCCAGCCAATGTGCTGCTGGGGACGGATGGCCTGGGAGCTGGACAGTTTGCTGGTGGATTAATGGAGTGGAGGATGACGTTGTTGGAGGGTGAAACTAAAAACTGCTGACTTTTTGGTTAATTTCAGCCTCTAGAGATCTGTTCTGTGTGTGTGTGTGTGTGTGTGTGTGTGTGTGTGTGTGTGTGTGTGTGTGTGTGTGTGTGTGTGTGTGCTGCACTTGGGACAGGCAGGTGAGCTCGAAGACAGGTAGCAGTGTTGTGTGGCAAGTTTGCGTCATCTGATTGGCCCTACTTTATTTATATACTGTATCAGTATACTGTGCTCATCATTTCACAGCCACAGAGCACCACTGCTGATTACATATTGGGGAGCCAAGCAGTGGAGGAAAATAAATTGATTCATTGCACACAATAACTTTTCAGTCTTTGGACTTGGGGGAAGATACCAATTATTAAGTCATAAGGCCAAAGTCTAAGTGATGTCATTGGTCTCACTGGTGGTAAAGTCCAAGTTGACTTGCAAGTCTTTTTTGATTTTGTAAAATCGAATTTAAAATCATCATAATTATGGCTTGAGTCCAAGTCATGCGACTCAAGTCAACACTTCTGTTAAATTCTGTAGTGGTTCTTTCCTTATTAGCAGTGGGGTTATCAAAGCAAAAATATCTAACCACCAAAGCAACCAGGTCACCCGCAGCAAGAATTTCTGTGATCCCCTGACCTTTTCTTTAACACCAAAGTCAGGTTAAAATCCACTTGAACATAGCAAATACATACATAAATGCACTGAGCACATTCATGGTCACCACCATGGTCACTTTTGACAGTCCAGCAGCTTTCCTTTAGCATTGCCATTGCAATAAGTATTTTAGCCTTACTGCTGGTAGGCTAGGTCATTCTTTTAGTTCAACATGTTTATACTGAGCAGAACCCTGCTGCATCTAGGTGGCATTTCTCCAGCCATAGAGTTGTATGTGACTCTGCCCCATTAAACTCTTAAACAGTAGGTCCAGTTTACGATGACAGGACTGTATGTAGGTTAGGTGAACTGAAGGTGGTACCCTTCTCTTTTTCAGACCGGATGGCTGTTGCAGCTAACACTACCAATCCACCTAAAATGGACAAATTGTAAGTCATGACCAAATGTAACTAGGACTGATTTTATTTTCTAAAAAAAAAATGAAGAAGAAAAGAAACAAAGCAATACTGAACAGAGAAAGACTTCCTAGTGCGGTTACATGTCCAATTTCAGGGGTGTAATGGTTCATGTTCTTACGCGTGAACCCCACCGCCCACAGAATACATGCAATGTAGACTGATACATTTAATGTGGAACCAAAGTTTACAAGCAGGCTCCTGGTCAGCTAAAACAGCAACAGAGAGACAGTTTTGTATAAGACCAGAACAACATTACTCGACCATTGTAGGGTAGGAGCAGAAACACATCCAACATGTTGACGCACATAGGCAGCATAACCTGGGATGATAAATGTTTACATGCTTTAAATGTTTAAATATAGTGAAGGTGATACTAATTAAAACAATTGTACTAACTGAAACACTCCTCCTGATGCAGAAGCATTATTTTTTTTTAGTCTTTGTACTTTTGCACTATATTGTAACATAAGGCACATATTAATATATCTTTTACACACTTTAAATACTCAGCGCATTTGACTTATTTATATCTTTTAATATTTTCCATACTTTGTACTTATAGTTCATATTTCTACTTCTGTAATTATTTACATCAGGGCAACTGCAACGGACCACAGTTTTCCCCTGGGGATCAATAAAGTATTTCTGATTCTGACTCTGGATATTCAGTTTCATAACATAAGAGATGCTTTTCAATTTTATAGCCTATTGAGACCTGTTGCCTTTTGGAAAAGTGCTTGTTTAGTGTATGTACAGTGTAATACACAAGTGTTTAAATGTTCCTTGATTTTTATAATGAAAATAATTCAAGTGTTATGATGCGCCGCCAGTTGGCCAGACTGCACCTGTTGTGGCAATATGATATGCCTGTAGACGGCATCAGTTTGATAGTTTGCTGTTCTCTTCCTGTATGAATGTAGAGCCGAACCATTACCTTTTCTTTCTCAGTCTAACCATATGCTTATATTGCCCATGGAAATAAACATAAATATGAGGTGGTTTACCACATTTTACTTTTATTTAAAAAAAAAAAAAAAAAAAAAAAGTGCATCTAAAGAGTGGAATCTGCACATTTTCTGTAAAAACGGGAACTGCCCATTGGTTCGACAGCCCATTGTTCCGACCACATTAAACTCATTGTTCCGAAGTCCATTCCGAAATCATCATGATGCCCTGTGGTTAAGGTCTGGTTAGGTTTAGGCACAAAAACCACTTGGTTAGGGTCAGGAAAAGATCATGGTGTGGGTTAAAATGAAAAAGAAAGGGACAAACACATAAGCCGTGAGCCTGCTCCACCTCAAGCCGGTCGCGGCGCACCATACGCCCGCTGCGAGCCATTCAGCACCACGGACAGTCGGACTAATGCAGGGGTAGGCAACCTGTGGCTCCGGAGCCACATGCGGCTCTTTAGCCCCTGTCCAGTGGCTCCTTGAGCCTTTGAGAAAATAAGTCTATGGAGATTCATTCTATGAATCCAAATGTTGCTGAACCTCGATAGCAGTGGCTGGTTAGCTATGGATGCCAAATCCAAAAAAGCAAATTGAATAAAATAGAGAATGTAGTAGTGTGTGGACAGATTTGTTTGCTCTCACTGCCAGCTCTGCAAAATTTAAGTACCAAATAATCATAAATAGTGCCCTGTAGTATCCACCGTGTGGTAAAACATATTAACAAATGCTTATTTAGACCATAAGTATACGCTAATTTACACTTAATAGGCTATTTACCTTGATTATAAGGCTCAAACATGTTTTGCGGCTCCACACAGATTTTTTCAAATTATGTTTGGTCAAAAATGGCTCTTTTAATGGCAAAGGTTGCAGACCCCTGGACTAATGGGATGTCGAACCAATGGGCTGTCGAACCAATGACATGGACCCGTAAAAACAGTGTGTGTGTTTTGCATGTAACAGGTGTAAATTGACACGCCGTCCCAGAATATCAACAACAGATGCATGAGGACACCTAGCTCGTCATATGTAGATGTGAATGGCACTGATCAAGCGGCAATATGTGGCAAGTTTGGATGAGAATGTGTTGGTCTGTCTTTGACACTTGTTAATTCAAAATAAATGAAAAGAAATGTATCCTTATGCATTTGATTGTGTTTCTGCTGTGCCAAACTCACACCAAACTGTGAGTCCATGGTACGAGCAAACTCTAAATTTTAGTTATCCCTACCAATTACTAATCCCTACCAATCAACAATAGTAGCAATAATATATCAGATTGTTACTTAGATGGTCCCTAACATATGCATTGTATTTGATGATATCTCCATCTGTGTATTTCTCTTCTCTCCATCTGTTTTCCTACATGTGCTGCTTTGCCTATCTGTTTGTTCTTTAAAGGACAAAGACCACAGCTTGCTCTGCTATCAGGCCACTGTATCCTCCATACGAAGCACTCAGGGCACAAACCGGTACTGAGTCACCAATAACTTCTTGTTGTTTTTGGGAATGTGGGGTGGGTGGGTGGGGGGTTTAAACGGATAGGGGGAAGGTCAAAGTCCATCCTCTCATCTGCCATTCTGTCCCTCCGAGCTCTTATCTGTTGCTGTCAGTGTCCACTGACTGACGTTTTCGCTCAGCGGTCAGGTCCTAGCAGCCATGCCGCAACAACGCCACCTGATACACAACCAGCTCAACAACAACAAAATAAAAAGAGGGACTTAACGATGTCAAAACCTATAGTCTCCCTATCAGCCATCCATTCTTCCATCCACCCATCTATCCATCTACCCATGCCTCCCTCTGCCTGCTGGTTGACTTTGCTTTGGTCACTCTTTACCACCAGCAAAACTGACAGCTGCCCTTCTTTGTTTGGGAGGAAAGTCAGGGTGAACTGCAGGCTAAAGTCATCAGATGAGTCCAATTGATTGTGGCCTGGTTTTGTGACAAGGTGACTGCACAGAAGTGCAGTTAAGATTCAATACAATGAGCACTTTGCTAGAGCAGTGGTTCTCAACTTTCTGTCTGATATACCCTCAATGGCCTTTGAGATTAAGCACAAGTAGGCCTATCCCTTCAGCGACTGCCCATGATGGGCCAAATATGTTCTTTAGAATAGATTATCAACTGGATTTTTGATATATAAAAGTAAATACTGTAACAATATTTTTTCATACATTTGATGAGGTCAGTTTCTCCGTAGCATTCATACTGCCATTTAAAGTGGCAGAAGTTGGAGGTTTCAACCGTCTACATGTATATAACAGTGTTACTTTTAAGTAAATTATTGTAATGCTTTTCCATTATTTTAACTTGAAATGTTTATCCTTTAATTATTATAACTGTTTATCCATTTCTTTAAGGTAATATTTAATTGTTTATCCATTTACTTTACAATAACTGTTTTAATTGTACTTTAACTATTTTAAATGTTTATGCTTTACTTTAACTATTCTTACTGTTTATCCATTATGTTATGTTAACTATTTCAACTGTCTATTCATTTACTTTAAGGTAACTACTTTAACTGTTTATCAATTATTTCTAATTAACTATTTAACTGGTTACTTTACACTAACTATTTTATCGTTTATCCTGTGCTTTAACTATTTTAACTGTTTACTGTTTCTTTAAGGTAACTAATTTATTTGCTTTTCTATTACATTGAGCTAACTGTTTAAACTGTCTTCACTAGAAGTTATTTATAAGTTTTACTACTATAACCATTTTGACTGAACATCAGTAACTTTAAGTTAATTTTATTGACTGTTTATCTATCACCGTAAAGGAATTATTCAACTGTTTATCCATTATTTACACTAACTTCTTAAACTGTTTAAACAGTTACCATATGCTGATCGTGATGAACAGCAGCCTCCTGCCAGAGCATAGTGTTTCAAAGAGCTAACTATTCCAACTGTTTATAAGTTACTTCAAGATAACAATTTCAGTTGTTTATCCTTTACTTTTATCTAAGTATTAAAACTGTTTTTCCATTATTTTTAGCAAAAACAATTTGCTGCTCCCTTGCTAAATATGTTTTAGTGCACTCTCAATGGCAATATGGTGTTTAAGTGTTAAAACTGATTAAAGTCTGTGGGAAATTTGTACTCCGCAGTTAATAAACAGACTGTATGAAAATAATGAATCTAGCCACTCTGAAGTCATCTATTGGTCTGTGGACTCCTGTATGTATGTATGTATCTATCAATCAATCAATCAATCAATTTTGTTCATAAAGCCCAATATCACAAATAACAATTTGCCTCAGAGGGCTTTACAGCATACGACATCCCTCTGTCCTTAGGACGCTCGCAGCGGATAAGGAAAAACTCCCCCCCAAAAAACCCTTTAACGGAAAAAAAAGGTAGAAACCTCAGGAAGAGCAACTGAGGAGGGATCCCTCTTCCAGAACGGACAGACGTGCCATAGATGTCGTACAGAATAGATCAACATAATAAATTAACGGTAATCCACATGACAAAATGAGACAGAAAGAGAGACAAAGAGAGATGCAGGACAGACAGTAATGACAGTAGCTTACAACATCATTAATTTAAGTAATAATATTATAATAATTTTTTCCTTATCCGCTGCAAGGGTCCTGAGGACAGAGGGATGTCGTATGCTGTAAAGCCCTCTGAGGCAAATTGTGATTTGTGATACTGGGTTTTATAAATTTGATTGATTGATAATAATTGTGGTACAATATATTGTAAGTATGTATTAACATACACAAGTATGACACAAGTATGACTAATAACAGTAGCAGTAGGAGGCATCAGGCAGGACCACTGCAGCAACACAACCACGTCACACGATCCAGGCACAGCTGTGATGAGGTAACCTGCCAGACAGTGGAGCACAAGGGCTTGAGTTTCAGTTGTTTCATGGAGCCAGAAGTGAGCATATTTGGAGAGGGTGAAGCTGTGGGGCAGCGATGGTGGATCTGATTAAGAACTCAAAGTGAGAAGTCTCACAGACAGCATGTCACTCAAAATGACCAAGTCCTGAATGATGCATAACTTTAAGTCTTAATAAAATGTAAAAGAGCAAGTTACATAAAAAATTACCCCCATACAGTTGTCATGAACTGGGAAATTAGCTATAGAGACAAAAGAAGTTTGTGAACATATTTCTGCTGTAAAGTTGGGCAGTTAAACATGGGGTCTAGGGGGATTGACTTGCCTCTGGAGCCAGCCTCAAGTGGCCTTTAGAGGAACTGCAGTTTTTGGTGTCATTTTTCAGCCTCGGAGGTTGCTGCTTGTTAATCAATAGCTGTTAGCTTACTGGTCATAGTGACTTTACTTTCACTGCACATCAGCATCACACCAATTTGTAATAGTTTTTTCACCTTCTTATATAAACAAGTATGTGGATTTTTTTTCTTAAAATTTCTTTTGTTGTCGTTGTTGTTGTTGTTGTTGTTGTTGTTGTTTTAAAACTAGCTCATCTACTATTATACACCCTCTTAATGTACTCAGTAGCAACTGCAAAGGTACCCACTACATGGGAATTACTGGAGCTTAAATCTAGTCACACTCGGATTACACTTTATTGTAATGAATGATAGATTTAAAAGTTCATAAGGTTAACAGGCAAAAACAAAAAGCACGGTTACTGTCAGGGTCAAAGAGATCCATAAAGGCCTGATGTTTCAATCAGGTTGAACTCAGATAACTAAAAAAAGTCAAATGTTGTGACCCAGTCATCCAGCATTTTGATTTTACAGGCCAACAGCAAAGTGGTGAAATCAGAGCTGGGCTTCCACTGTGTATTCCATTTCATAAGTCAACACCCTGAGATGTACTGAAGAGGACTTCTGAAGAGGGAAAGTGTTTGCTAATCAGTGTATGGGTCAGCATGTAACATAATATTTTTGGTTAGTGGGATAGGGCTGTGCTTTGATCAAGGGGGAGTATTCTGTTTGAACGAGTCATTTGGCTCAAGGCAGTAGAACTTCCTGGGGACAGCCCAGACTGGGCAGCTGTGGGGTTAATATTGTGATGTTTAAGTGAATTGGTTGATGCCCCAGACCAAGACTTCTCAAATTCTTTCATATCAAACAGACCCACATAAGAGTGCAGACCCTCATACACTCTGAATAAGTCCCAAAGACCCACATGGGAAGACTGTTGTCGGTTCAGTGAATCGTATAACTGACTGATCTTGGAGAACTGACTTTAGACTGTAGCTTGCCAATTCAACATGTATGACTAGAGCAAAGACATCTCTTAATGAGCAGAGGATTATAATTGCTGTTTTTGAACTCGGTGCAGTAGTCTCTGATTACATTTTTCTATTTGCAAAAATAACTTGCCCACTGGACTCAAAATAAAGCAAGCCATCAATCAATTCTAGATCATTCAGCCGCTGTACAGGGAGAGGCTGATGATTAGAAATTATTTGATAAAGTAATTCTTACAAATTTCATTATCTAAATCACAAATTAAATTATTTGAAATTTTTAGAATTTTCTTCATGTGTCGCGGTCTGTGGCACCCCCAGAAATTTTTCATAGGCGTGGCCAAGAGGGGCCACTGAAAATCTTAGTGATGGCACACCAAAACCAAACTCATAACTGAATTTCAGGAATTCTATTAAACTGAAAAAGTATGTAGGCTAGTTGAAAACTATGTCAGTATGAAAGTTAAGAGATTACATACTGACATACTTTATTTTCTTATTTTACAGTTAAAGGTACTAATTATCTGATGTGCATAGATTAATACCGCTACAGTTAACATTTTGAGTTCCACAGCTGTGACACGGCTTTAATGGGTTATGTATCTGTTTTTTTTAGGCAATTCATTGTTCTTCAATTAGGATAGGATCATGACACTCAAGGTCGCCTTACAGAGTAAAATACATGTATGCATGTATGTATGGCATATGTAGGCCACGTAGAAGTGGTGTATATATCATCTGAAAGCTGGGGACCTGAAGATTAATTTAAAATGTAGCTCAGCCTTCTGTGTCAAGATGTTCTAGTCATAAATCTGTAATAAACATTGGGTTTCGATTGCGTGTCTATTCAAATTTGAAAGAGAACATATTTGCTTCGAAGGGGAGGGGAGGTGGATGGGTCAAACAAGCATGGGACTTTTATCCAGGAGGCTGGTGTTCAGATTCTGTACAAAACCAAATGTCATTGTTGAGTTATTTTAACAACGTAAAAGAGTGTTGTAGTGTGTCATGTGACATATGGAACCTATGCCATGTGAGATATACTACATTACGTTACATTAGTAACAAACATGTTTACCCATTCAGATCCCCCATCCATTCCGATGGACAGAACTTTTTTAGGATGCCTAGATCTATGATTGCTGTCATCTGACTCCACCACAGGGCACAGACTTATTTGATTGAATGTCTATTACCAATCACAGTGTTCCACATAATCTAAAGTGGACTGCAGTACAGCCACACCCCCTTTTTTGACAAGCGTGGCCGACAGTGAGGCAAGGAGGAAGCGCAAGACGTTTCAGTCTATTAATCACACTGTTAAAATACATCATTCATGTTTAAACTGTGTTCAAAGTAAACATGAGATGTTATATTACTTACACGTGTTAGAGTATCATATGAAAGATTTTTAGCTTTTACTCAGATTTTTTTCAAAATGATCTATCCATTGGAATGGATGGGGGATCCGAATGTCACTGAAAAATGTATGGGGGAAATACAGTTTAAATACTATTCTTATCTAATTTTATAATGGTTAGTTTATAATGCATCCCATTGATTATATTTTGCAGAATATATATTTCAGGAGGTTTTCAACATACTGTTTTCTGGAGATACTTTAGAAAATTGAGGAAATTTTGAGGTGTGATGATGAATACAATGCAAAATATATATGCAATGTGTTTTAAAACATCACTGTATTCATTGATATGAATTAACAAGTCATGAAAAAAATAAACTTGTGTTTTTTCTTGAAAAAGGTTGTTTAAGACCATTTATTGTCATTTTTACTATTAGGTGATTTCAGCATTAAGAATCTTCATCTATTGGAATGGAAAGAAAAAATACACTGAACAAAAATATAAACGCAACACTTTTGTTTTTGCTCCCATTTTTCATGAGCTGAACTCAAAGATCTAAAACATTTTCTATATACACAAGAGACCATTTCTCACAAATATTGTTCACAGATCTGTCTAAATCTGTGTTAGTGAGCGCTTCTCCTTTGCCGAGATAATCCATCCCACCTCACAGGTGTGGCATATCAAGATGCTGATTAGACAGCATGATTATTGCACAGGTGTGCTTTAGGCTGGCCAAAGAACAATGCTTCTTGGCAATAAATCTTATACTGTTGGAAAGCCTGTTTATTTCCCTTTTTAAATGGTGCCCAGTGCTTAATTTGAACCGGAACGTACTGGAACTCATACCAGGATCTTTTCAGAAAGGGCCCTGGTGCGTTCCGAAACTAATTTGCATGGGTCTAGAATTTTCACATCTAAAAACTACATACAGTATTGGCTAATGTCACTAGTGTTGCAGGGTGGAGTACCGTAGTACTACGGTGCCTCACGTACCACTACTGTGGGATAAGTTCAAAGTCCAATCGCAAGAGGGTGAGTGTCCATGCGCCGTCCAATAACGGCACTCGCTGGTCAATAACGGTGTGCGCTGGCCACCTGGCACTCAATATGCTGCTGTAGTGGTTTGTTTTCCAGACATGTGAGTATCTTTGAGCAGTGAAAGTTATTATTTATTTCTTTTTACTTGTCGGCAGTGATTTGTTTTCCACAGAGCTCTACGTGCGAGCATTTTACTCGCATTTGCGACTAAAAATAGTTTTGTGCCAGCAAAATAAATCATTCAGCACGCTGTGCGAGTACAGATTTCAACCAGCAGCAGAAACGAAAGGCGAATCCTGCTGGTTGTGGGTTGAACGGGGGTCACAGACAGGAATACAGCAGTCAAATAGCCTACGGCGGCTCCGTTGTGCAAGATAACGGCTTACCAGCGACAGAGAAGTCCAACTCCAGGTCCAGTAGCCTAATTTCCTCTTTCGTTGGCGTCATGACTGCCCAGTAGTGACTGGACAACCGGGCCGTGGTGGCACACAGGTATGTGGCGTGTCAGAGGAGAAACGAGCCGTTCACATTTCTGTCTTTGTAGCAGGTAACGGTCCACAAACCTCACCGCACTTTAGGGACTGTTCTTTACTTATGAAGGGACTGTTCTTTACTTGTCAGGGGAGGAGGGTGGCTGGTTGATTTTTATTTTATTTATTTATTTTATTTCAATCCCCCCCATGTTAATCACTTATTGATGCTGTTTTTGAAGTATGAATAAGTTAATAAGTAATTTATTCCATTGAAATATCAGTGATGTATTACAGAAAAGTGATTTATCTTTTTATAAATGACAAAAGGCACATCTGCCTCATTTTTTTGCTGTGGTATTGTGATACTACTCAGAACACCGTGATACTTTCACTGGTATCATACTGTGGGTCCCAATTTTGGTACCGTGACAACACTAGATGTCACTTTTGGGAGTGGGGGAACACTGCTCTCTCAGAGGCCAAAAGTGTTCCCCTACTTGATGGTGCCACATTTGTAAGGAACGTGCATTTGTGGGATGAGTAGCAGAGCTGAGTATGTGGGTTACCCCATGAAAAATTTGCCAAATCAACCAATGCCAAACAGCTTTTCTTTGCTGTTGACTCTTGTTTGGTGTTGTTTGGTGGATTGGATGATTGAAGTCTGAAAATGATACAAAACATATTGGCAATTTAACAATTTATTCATTTAACAAACAGGAGCCTGTGTAGTGTGTGGAAGAACCATACACAGCCACAACAGCCTGGCACCTTCTCCTCATGCTGGTCACCAGCCTGGTCACACACTGCTGTGGGATGGCATCCCATTCTTCAACCAGCATTTGTCGCAAGTCAGCCATCCTGGTTGTGTTGGTCACTCTGGCATGAACAGCACGCCCAAGATGATCCCACAATGGGGTTGAGGTCAGGACTGCTGGCAGGCCATTCCATCCTCTCCACTCCCAAATTCTGGAGGTAGTCTCTGATAAACCCCGCTCTGTGGGGGTGAGTGTTGTCATCTTGGAGGACAGAGTTCGGTCCCAGACTGTGGAGATATGGGATTGCCACTGGTTGCAAAATTTCATCTCTATCTCTCTGCATTGAGATTGCCTCCAATGAGGTGCCAGTCAGGCACCTGATTGTCAGCTCCTGGGGGTACCAGAAGCTGAAAACAAGAGTCAATAGCAACAGCAAGAAGAAAAGCTGTTTGGCACTGGCAGAGGTTGATTTGGCAAATTTTTCATGGGTGCAACCCACATACTCAGCTCTACTGCTCATCCCACAAATGTATGTTCCTTACAAATGTGGCACCATTTAAAAGGGAAATAAAGAGGCTTTCCAACTGTATAAGATTTATTGCCAAGAAGCATGTTCCCAACCCTGACCTCTAAAATTCAATTCATGTAAATAACACTTAAAACATTTTTCATATTTTTTTCAAAAGTGTAATTTAAAACATCTTTGTGATTAAGTTTAAACAGAAGTTAAAAGATTTAGATGTATTGTGGGATTAATTTTTAAATTAAGAAACTATGCTAAAAAAATAGTGTCCCTTGTTTTCATGTCACTACCGAAACACAAGAGTTTTATTGCACTGGTTGAGACTGGATTTTAGCCACACCCCTGAATTTCTGAGAAGGAGGGTAGTACTGCACCCCCGTCCCACATGGCTGCATGGTAAGTCACTGACTCCCATCATTTTTTAAATAAATGTCTTCCAAAGTCTGAAAATCAGTGTGTAACTTTTAAAACCGTCACTACCGAACACACATTCTCTTCAATTAAAATTTGGGGGGTTTATGCAAAATATTATGTTTTTCTGTGTGAACAACTCTTCAAACATGTGCTTGTTAGCCATGTGACTGCTAGCATTCTTTAGTTATCCTGAAAAATAGCTAGGAATGTCACTACTGAAACAGTCACTACCGAAACCTATGGTAAAGTTTCGGTAGTGACATGATCATTTCGGTAGTGACAAAATGGAATGGTCAGTAGTTAAACCCCATAATTTTGTGGTCCAAAGTCTTGCTCTGCTCTGCTCTGCTCTGCTCTGCTCTACCCTAATCTACTCTAGTCTGCTCTACTTTGCTCTACTCTGCTCTACTCTATTCTGCTCTATTCTACTCTGCTCTACTTTGATCTACTCTACTATACTATAATCTACTCTGCTCTGTTCTACTCTGCTCTACTTTACTTTACTCTGCTCTACTCTGCTCTACTCTACTCTACTCTATTCTGCTCTACTCTACTATACTCTGCTCTACTTTGCTCTACTCTGCTCTACTCTGCTGTGTTCTACTCTGCTCTACTTTGCACTGCTCTGCCACACCCCTATACTCTACTCTACTCTATTCTACTCTACTATGCTCTGCTCTACTCTATTCTGCTCTGCTCTACTCTACTATACTCTGCTCTACTCTATAATCTGCTCGACTCTGCTCTACTCTACTGTGCTATACTCTATACTCTGCTTTACTCTGGTCTACTCTACTCTACTCTGGTCTACTCTACTCTACTTTACTCTGGTCTACTCTATAATCTACTCTACTCTTCTCTACTCTGCTCTACTCTATACTCTACTATAGTCTGCTCTACTCTGCTATGTTCCTATCTACTCTGCTCTGTTCTACTCTGCTCTACTTTATTCTACTCTGCTCTACTCTACTTTGCTCTACTCTGCTCTGTTCTTCTCTACACTGCTCTGTTCTACTCTGCTCTACTTTATTCTACTCTGCTCTACTCTACTATACTCTGCTCTATTCTGCTCTGCTCTGTTCTACTCTACTATACTCTGCTCTGCTTCACTCTGTTCTACTTTGCTCTACTCTACTATGCTCTGCTCTGCTCTGCTCTACTCTACCATGCTGTGTTGTGCTGTGCTCTACTCTATGCTCTACTCTACTCTACTCTGCTCTACTCTAGTCTGCTCTATACTCTACTCTTCTCTACTCTATTCTGCTCTGCTCTGTTCTACTCTGCTCTACTCTGCTCTACTCTACTATATTCTGCTCTACTCTGCTCTACTACACTGAGCTCTACTCTACTTTGCTCTTCTCTGCTCTACTCTCTACTCTACTCTACTTTGCTCTTCTCTGCTCTACTCTGCTCTGCTCTACGATACTCTTCTCCACTCTTCTCTACTATGCTCTGCTCTATTCTTCTCCGCTCTACTCTACTCTGCTCTCTCAAAAATTTAATTGTTTTATTGACCACAAAACATTTGTCTTTGTCTTTGTAATATTCCCACCATAAGGCATACATTTGAGGAAATATGATTCAACCTTAAAAACAGAATAATTGGTCACTACCGAAACAGGACAGTCACTACCGAAACACTGGGTGTTTTGTAAAAAATAAAGTATATTGAGTTATCAACTAAAGTATTATGATGCTAATCGGTTACATTAATTTTCTGTTTCATCAGTTATTGACTCTGAATTCAATCTGATCAGCGTTATGCATTTTACAAAGAAAGATTGCATTTAGATTTTGGAGAATTCTATAATTTGAACTTCGTAATTTGTTAAAATATTAATTTTTATAGATTTAATTGTGAAAACCTTCAGTCAAAATTTGTAAAAATTTAAATCTTTAGACAAGGGAAGAAACAAGCATAACAGGTTGATATATATTTTTTTGTGTAATATAATACTATATGTATCGGTAGTGACAAATTATGGGAGAGGAAAAACATTCCAAAACAGTCATTTTACTAGATATGTGACCTTTACATATGGTACAATATATATAGGGACAAAGTTTTGGAAATAAAACACAAAATTTCAAAATATTTCCAGCCTGCACACATTCGGTAGAATGCCCCATATATGTATATGTATGTACATATATATATATATATATATATATATATATATATATATATATATATATATACATATACATATATACAGTACAGGCCAAAAGTTTGGACACACCTTCTCATTCAATGCGTTTTCTTTATTTTCATGACTATTTACATTGTAGATTCTCACTGAAGGCATAAAAACTATGAATGAACACGTGGAGTTATGTACTTAACAAAAAAGGTGAAATAACTGAAAACATGTTTTATATTCTAGTTTCTTCAAAATAGCCACCCTTTGCTCTGATTACTGCTTTGCACACTCTTGGCATTCTCTCGATGAGCTTCAAGAGGTAGTCACCTGAAATGGTTTTCCAACAGTCTTGAAGGAGTTCCCAGAGGTGTTTAGCACTTGTTGGCCCCTTTGCCTTCACTCTGCGGTCCAGCTCACCCCAAACCATCTCGATTGGGTTCAGGTCCGGTGACTGTGGAGGCCAGGTCATCTGCCGCAGCACTCCATCACTCTCCTTCTTGGTCAAATAGCCCTTACACAGCCTGGAGGTGTGTTTGGGGTCATTGTCCTGTTGAAAAATAAATGATCGTCCAACTAAACGCAAACCGGATGGGATGGCATGTCGCTGCAGGATGCTGTGGTAGCCATGCTGGTTCAGTGTGCCTTCAATTTTGAATAAATCCCCAACAGTGTCACCAGCAAAACACCCCCACACCATCACACCTCCTCCTCCATGCTTCACAGTGGGAACCAGGCATGTGGAATCCATCCGTTCACCTTTTCTGCGTCTCACAAAGACACGGCGGTTGGAACCAAAGATCTCAAATTTGGACTCATCAGACCAAAGCACAGATTTCCACTGGTCTAATGTCCATTCCTTGTGTTTCTTGGCCCAAACAAATCTCTTCTGCTTGTTGCCTCTCCTTAGCAGTGGTTTCCTAGCAGCTATTTGACCATGAAGGCCTGATTGGCGCAGTCTCCTCTTAACAGTTGTTCTAGAGATGGGTCTGCTGCTAGAACTCTGTGTGGCATTCATCTGGTCTCTGATCTGAGCTGCTGTTAACTTGTGATTTCTGAGGCTGGTGACTCGGATGAACTTATCCTCAGAAGCAGAGGTGACTCTTGGTCTTCCTTTCCTGGGTCGGTCCTCATGTGTGCCAGTTTCGCTGTAGCGCTTGATGGTTTTTGCGACTCCACTTGGGGACACATTTAAAGTTTTTGCAATTTTCCGGACTGACTGACCTTCATTTCTTAAAGTAATGATGGCCACTGGTTTTTCTTTAGTTAGCTGATTGGTTCTTGCCATAATATGAATTTTAACAGTTGTCCAATAGGGCTGTCGGCTGTGTATTAACCTGACTTCTGCACAACACAACTGATGGTCCCAACCCCATTGATAAAGCAAGAAATTCCACTAATTAACCCTGATAAGGCACACCTGTGAAGTGGAAACCATTTCAGGTGACTACCTCTTGAAGCTCATGGAGAGAATGCCAAGAGTGTGCAAAGCAGTAATCAGAGCAAAGGGTGGCTATTTTGAAGAAACTAGAATATAAAACATGTTTTCAGTTATTTCACCTTTTTTTGTTAAGTACATAACTCCACATGTGTTCATTCATAGTTTTGATGCCTTCAGTGAGAATCTACAATGTAAATAGTCATGAAAATAAAGAAAACGCATTGAATGAGAAGGTGTGTCCAAACTTTTGGCCTGTACTGTATATATATATATATATATGTGTGTATATATATATATATATATATATATATATATATATATGTATGTGTATGTATATATATATATATATATATATATATATATATGTGTGTGTGTGTGTGTGTGTGTGTGTATATATATATATATACATATATACACACATATATGTATATATATATATACACATATATCCTGATGAGTTTATAGACACTTTTAATTGTACTTGCACTGACATATTAGACTTGGTGGCTCCTTTTAGGTGCAAACGCTCTAAGCCAGTAATAGAGCCATGGCTTAATGACACCACTCGCACTTTAAGACGTGTATGTAGACACGCCGAGAGGAAGTGGAAGAAAGATCATCTACACGTTTCTTTGGACATTTTAAAAAACAGTCTATTGCAGTATCAGAAAGCTGTTAAAGCTGCCAAGAGTCAGTTTTTATCCAGTCTTGTGTCAGTCAATAGCCATAAACCTCAGTTTCTTTTTAATACCTTGAATACTCTTTTAAACCCCTGCGACCACAATGGTGTTGTTCCTTCACCTAAACTGTGTGAAGATTTTCTAAGGTTTTTTATTGGCAAGATTTCTGATATTAGGTCCTCTCTTTCGCCATCTGCATTAGATCCTGCCATCTTTCCCATTTGCCCTGCTGTTTTTGACACATTTGAACAAGTGTCTCTCTCAGCTTTAACAGATATTGTCCAGCACCTCAGGCCTTCATACTGTCCTCTTGACAGCATCCCACCCCGTCTTTTTAAGGACGTTTTCCATATCATTGTGTTATGTGTGTTATGGATAAATCTGATAAATTCATCTTTGATGTCTGGATGTATCCCAGCTGCCTTTTAACAAGCTGTGGTCCAGCCCCTCATCAAAAAACATAATCTTGACCCCACAGTTTTATCCAACTTTAGGCCTATCTCCAAGCTTCCTTTTCTTTCTAAGGTCTTGGAGAAGGTGGTCAATGAACAGCTGCAGTCTTTTATTGATCTAAATGACATTTCCGAGAAGTTCCAGTCTGGTTTTAAGTCACGTCATAGCACGGAAACGGCGCTTTTAAGAATTTTAAATGACCTTCTTTTAACAGTTGACTCTGGTAACTCTGCAGTCCTGGTCCTTCTGGATCTGACGGCTGCCTTTGATACGGTGGATCACAACATTCTCCTGTCTCGCTTAAACACCTGTGTGGGCATTAAGGGTACTGTTCTTAAGTGGTTTCAGTCCTACCTCTCAGACAGGAGCTTCTCTGTCCAGCTGCGCCAGTATTCTTCGGCCACTTCCCCCTGAGCTGTGGGGTGCCTCGGGGTTCTATTTTGGGCCCCCTCCTCTTTTCGATATATATGTTGCCATTGGGATCCATATTTAGAAAGCACAATGTCTCATTTCATTGCTTTGCAGATGATGTACAAATCTATCTGCCTTTAAAAACAAATGAGCAAGCCTCTGTTCAGGTCTTATTAGACTGCCTCAATGATATCCGATCTTGGATGGAAGTGAACTTTCTCTCCATGAACAAAAATAAAACTGAGATTATTTTATTCGGCCAACAAAATCTGTTAGATGGGTATGACAGCGCCATTGGCACCCTTAAGTCTCACTGCCACCCTTTTACAAGGAACCTTGGTGTTATTTTGGACAGTGACTTTAGGTTTGATAAGCAGATAAGCTCTATTGTCAAAACGAGCTTCTTCCAGCTAAGACTATTAGCAAAAGTAAAGGCTTATCTCCCGTGAAATTATTTTGAGAAAGTTATTCACACCTTTGTTACATCACGCCTAGACTACTGTAACTCTTTGTTTGTTGGTCTTGACCAGTCAGCACTGCGCTGTTTACAGGTAGTCCAAAATGCAGCCGCCCGCCTGCTGACTAGAAAGAAACGGCGTGATCGCATCAGTCCCATCCTTGCATCTTTGCACTGGCTGCCTGTTAATTTTAGGATCCAGTTCAAGGTTTTATTAATTGTTTTTAAGTGTTTAAATGGTCTGGCACCGTCTTATTTATCAGAACTTGTACAGCCTCACAGTACTTCTAGAGCACTTAGGTCGTCAAACCAGCTGCTCCTGGCAGTACCTCGGTCCAGACTCTCTACTCGTGGGGACAGAGCCTTCTCAGTGGTGGCCCCAAAGCTGTGGAACAGCCTACCTTTCCAGGTTAGAGCTACACAGTCTGTTGAGCACTTTAAAACATTACTGACAACCCATCTTTTCTCCTTGACGTTCAGTCCCAGCTAGGCGAGAATCCTTGGCTTTTACTCTTTTTACTCTTTTATTTCCTTTTTTATTCTAATTTTAGTTTTTTAAATTGAGCTCTTACTATTTCCTTTGTTTTATTTATTATGATATTTGTGTATGATTATTTTATATTTCAATAACTGTATAGCACTTTGGTCAACTGAGGTTGTTTTTAAATGTGCTTTATAAATAAAGTTTGACTTGACTAAAGTTTGATATATATATATATATATATATGTAAATGTATATATATATTTCCCATTCACTACTATTAATAGGTGGCTCACTGAAATGCTTTAACAGTTTCTTGGCTGGGCTGGGGGGGCTGACGGTGCTGGTCACCCCACACCAGACCTCATCTATACCAGGGGCACACAGAGATCCTAGCTGATTGATTGGAGAGGCTTTCTCCTCATTCATTAGCCTGCGCTCCTATCTGACAAGGCCTGGCAGCTACCTTCATGTAGACAGCCTTTTTTTCATCTCTGTGTGATCCGGGCCACACTCACTTCAGCAGCTTATTAGTGTCATTTTAGACATTAACATTGTAGGGGATTAGAGATATCCAACCCGATCTCACAGAAATACATGAAATGACCACGACCTCTTAACCCCGCATTCCGTGGTGGCACATAATGGGTTAAAATTACGTGCCGGTACCACAGAAACAATGTCAGTGTAAAGTCAATTGGGATCCTTTGTCATGGTGGTGACAACGTCACACAATGGGTGGTAGTTAATGTTGTTTTCTAGTTTAGAAAACTTTATTTTATCTCTATTTTTATCGTCATTTGACTGAATTTATTATAGTGAATTAGTTATGATTGTTTGTTCTTTAAAAACATTGAATTGTGTGTGATATAACTGTCATTTTGATGTAATGAGGTAGTTAGATTATAGTTATTAGAGGATAAATTGTTCATCTTACGTTATTAAAATCGACAAATATAGTCCTCTTTTATAATTTCCCCTCAATAATAATAATAACATGATAGTTCGGCTGTACTAGATATTTGATATATTTAT
Source organism: Epinephelus lanceolatus (assembly GCF_041903045.1). Taxonomy (NCBI): domain Eukaryota; kingdom Metazoa; phylum Chordata; class Actinopteri; order Perciformes; family Serranidae; genus Epinephelus; species Epinephelus lanceolatus. The sequence goes on from NC_135748.1 coordinate 3,592,798, forward strand.
TAGATTTACTTTTTTATGACCCTATATGACAACTCTACTTTACAAGCCGGAAGAACTACCATCCCAAAAACGCCATTTCTAGAGTATTAGCTAAAATATCTAAAATTAAACAACATCTTTACTTTTTCTTAACATAGTTCATCTAGGTGCAGTGTATTACTAAGGAATTGTAGTTTTTTCCTAGATGTGACGTTGTTGAACCAGGGAATTCATGTGTCCACCATGACAAGGGATCCTAATTGACTTTACATTGGCATTGTTTCCGTGGTACCGGCATGTAATTTTAACCCATTACGTGCCGCCACCACGGAATGCGGTGTTAAGAAGTCGTGGTCATTTAGAATAGAAGAGAATAATACTTTATTAATCCTTGCGGAAATTACTTGGTCACAGCAGCAGTGTATATCCCTCAGGCAACACACACAAGACAATAATGACACACACACAAGACAATAATGATAAAAAGTAATACAGCATAATAGACAAGTGAAAGGAGCAGGAGCAGGTTAATAAGTACTGTGCATAAGTTACTGTACATTAAAAAGTCTGATGGCCGCAGGTAGGAAGGACCTCCTGCTACGCTCAGTCCTACACTGCGGTGGTATGAGCCTGTGGCTGAAAGTGCTCTGGCTAAACACTGCCAGGTTGTGCAATGGATGAAAGGAATTTTTTAATTTCACGTATTTCTGTGAGATCAGGTTGGAGATATCCTTTATTCTCCTGACAAACCCGTTTACTGTTTATATTGGATCAGCCTCCCTCTGTCTTTCTCTAAATCTCTTCCATGCTTATCTTTTGTCTTTTCAAGGGGACATTTTGTTTTGCTCTTTTTTTGTTCCTTTCTTTTTCTCACTTTTTATCTCTCTGTCATCTTTATTAAACTGAACAGTCTGAACATATTAAGAATATTTATAAAGCAGAGGCAGATCACAGCCGTGCTAGCAGGTCTGAGAAACAGTGTTGACCCTTCGCTAAGCCCCACCCCTTTCTGATGGTCCGTTAAGCTGTCAGAGCTAGCATGGAGCCCACATTGTAACTAACTGCACTCCCTTGAGAAATGTTATCATATTTTTGGGAAAAAAAAACAATTTCAGAGACAAGCAGACAGAAGGGTCTACAGTATGTGTCTGAAGGATATATTCAGGATGTCATTTCACTCAGCGGCAAAAACAGATTAAAAAGATAGAAGCTAAAGCCTAACTATAGGCTACAGATGGCAGTGTAAATGTGAACCACCACACCACTGGCAATCAAGACACAAGATAATGAATATGAGGGGAAACTTTGCTGATATTGGACCAGCTGTGTGTCATCATGGTGTGTGCAGATGAGCAGTGTTGGGCTTCCCCCATGCCACCACCAGTGCCCTGACTTCCGCTACTGGGCTGGCAGGGAGCTCCGGTGCAAGCCAAACAACATTCATCTGCAAACATGCAATGACACATAGCTGGTTGAACATTGGCAAAGCTTCCCTGCATCCCTTCGCTGGTCTCTGTAGAGCAACGCAGGTGTTGTTCAATGTTATAGTCATTAAAAAGCAAAAGTGGCATGTAAATACATTCAGTACGATATACCTTCAATAGCTAGCTAGCTAACTCTACACTTCTCAGGGTTTGATTATGGTTTTGGAATGGGTAAGAAACATATATCTCCTTCCAACCTCTTCAGACAACAAGTATCATTGATACATAACGTGCCCCCGGCAGAATGTTTAGCTCAATAGCAAAACCAGCCTAAAAATGTAGGAAATCTGAAAAGACTGCATGAGAATCTATGGAACACAGACGTGTTGTTGTTTAACCCTGGTCTGAGCTCGCCCAATGCTACATTATGATTGGCCAGTCTGCTTTGCAGAGGGTCACTTTTAAAGACAATGCGACTTTGAGCTAAACGAAGCATGCTGATGTTTGGCAGGTAAGGTTAACATGCTAACATATGCTAATTGGCACTAAACATAAAGTCCAACTGATGCAGATGGGACATTTATTTTGATCATAAATTCAAATTTTGATGTCATGGCGGTGCTCACAGAGAAGTCATGTGATTACCAAAGCCAGTAGGCTATACACTGCAATCTAATATTTGTTGCAATACTTCAGCCTGGACCATGGTGGTGGAACACCTGATAGACTGATACACCTGATACTTTTTAACTTTAACTTCTGTCAAGAATCAGACTTTTTCAATTTTCAGCACTTATTGCTATAAACACAGGGGTTGTTAGATGACTGGAGGATTTGCCACTCCAAATTGGGGAGAAAAAGAGGGAAAACAAAGCTCTTCTTCTGCCCCTCACCTCTAAAGTGAAGGTAATGCCCCTTTTCTTCTTCATTTTTCACTGTCCTTCTCCTGTTGCCCTGGCCTATGGGGCGGAGTTGCTGTATGATGGCATTTGGAGGCTCGGCAGAGTCAGACAGCAGTGGCACAAGCTGTCTGAACCTACAGCTGTCTGCAGGGTGGAGGGATAGCGGACTGAAGGCCTCAGGACCCCCAGAGAGGAGGAACAAGCTGAGGGATTTCTGCTGACATTTCTGATGCTGGAGGGAGATAGAGGTGGTTATACAGCAGCCTGCTGGGCTGGAGGTCTGCTGCCGCTGATGAAAAATCCCTGCCAATGTCATTTTCACCTCTCTTCATACTGTCTCATGGAAGGTTCTGATCCTACTGACCATACTGTTATTACTGAGTCATAAGGTCTAACATGTGATGCTTTTTGGGCTCGACACACATATGCCAATTTCCTCTCTGTTTGATTTACTGTCAGCAGTATGATAAGGTGGAATGGAATGGAATTTCATGCTGGCTTTGCATTAACATGCAAGCTTGTTAGTGAGTTAGTAACTGAGTTACTGCACTATAAAAGTAACTAATTACCTGGAAAAGTAACTATACTTTTTTATAAAATGCTCAAATATGTGAATGAGATATGTGAATGATGAGTACATATTTCACACAGAATCTGAATCTGCACACTGCCTTTTAATCATCCCCCTCTTGACGTTGAATCTTTTAATCCTCTATCTTTCTACAAATCTTTATTGTATTCTTTCCATATTTCGCCCACTTGTTAGTGAAATAGTTAAAGAACCTCCATTAATTGCGCGATTTAAATGTGAAAAGTCTCATTGACTGACCGTCACCTGTGTGTATGCGGAGAAGGAGAGGGGCAGAGGAAGCGGAGCTGTGGAAACATCCTGCAGTCCGACATACTATCATGCGTTTTAATAACTTATTAGATGGATATATATAGAGAAAGGCGACGTTTAGAGAGCAAGCCCAAATAAGCAACTCCACTTTAGAAACAAGCCCAAAAAACCCTGCTTGTTTGCTTGTGAATACCCGCCCTACTCTGCCTCTGATTGGTTTATGATGAAATTTTACTCTCCCTAAGCCAATCATCATCACTTATGCAGTTGTCTCCCCCTCCCTTCCCCCTCACCTGCCCTCACCAAAGGAAAAAAAACTTTAGACCTCCACTGAGAAGGAGCTTGCTTGGGTGAAAGCCGTTTCATTTAACTCGAGTAAAGCTGAGTAAAGGTGCATTTTATTGTGAGTAACGGTAACGGCGTTATAACAGGGGAGACAGTAACTTTTTTGATTACTTGTTACTGCGTGTTACACACTGTCCATAACAATAATTATGTGGTAACACTTCATAAGTCAGCCCACGTTTTGGAGTGTACCTCTCGCCCACTTTCCAGGGAGTTAGCGTATAATTCCTGGGAACTTACATGTACTTTCCCGGGAGTTAGAGCATAATTCCTCCCAGTCACTTACCACATACTTTCCCAGGAGTTAGAGTATCCCTCGCGGTCACTTAGCACATACTTTCCTGGGAGTTAGAGTATAACTCCTCCCGGTCACTTACCACATACTTCCCCGGGAGTTAGAGTATCCCTCGCGGTCACTTACCACATACTTTCCGGGAGTTAGAGTATCCCTCGCGGTCACTCAGCACATACTTTCCTGGGAGTTTCCCAAAACATATGGTTTAATTTCCTCATATGAACCTGTATGAAGTGCAGTAAAAACAAATGCTTTTGCCCTTTGCTCATGGCAGTTGATTCAGTCACTTTTATGTAGCCTATGTGTCATCAGGCAATTTCACCCACACTCCAGGGTTTTAACATTTATGTTTTGTTTACATTTCATTGAATGAGTTTGAATATGAATATGTCAAGAAATGGGTCTATATTCTGCGAACTGCCTAATTAAAGGGCAGGCTGGAGTACAAAGCAAACTTACCTCTCTCAAGTGCACATCTATGGAAGTCTTGTAGTGCCATCCAAGGACGAAACACAAACAATACAGTCATGTAATAATATAGCCTACATATATCTTAAAATACACAATAATGAGTCATGTAAAGTTATAAAATGTTTTTATTATTTAATTACACAGAAACCACATGGTAGGTGCTGTTCTCACATCTACAGTGTACTTTCACCAGAACTTACAGGGAAACTAGCCAGTACTTTCCACCTAAGTAAATGCTAACAAAAGAGACTGGGCTGGATTATGAAGTTTGCACTGTTTGCCTGTCCTTAGTCTGAAAGTACTAGGTAATTTCCCCAAAACTTACAGGGAAACTAGGCAGTACTTTCCACCTAAGTAAATACTAACAAAAGAGACCGGGCTGGATTATGTAGTTTGCACTGTTTGCCTGTCCTTAGTCTGAAAGTACTAGGTAATTTCCCCAAAACTTACAGGGAAACTAGGCAGTACTTTCCACCTAAGTATATACTAACAAAAGAGACCAGGCTGGATTATGAAGTTTGCACTGTTTGCCTGTCGTTAGTCTGAAAGTACTAGGTAATTTCCCCAAAACTTACAGGGACACTAGGCAGTACTTTCCACCTAAGTAAATACTAATAAAAGAGACCGGGCTGGATTATGAAGTTTGCACTGTTTGCCTATCCTTAGTCTGAAAGTACTAGGTAATTTCCCCAAAACTTACAGGGAAACTAGGCATTACTTTTCACCTAAGTATATACTAACAAAAGAGAGTTTGTTTGCATTGTTTGCCTGTCCTTAGTCTGTAGCTTGGCACTCGGATGTTAACCCTTTAAAAACAGTTAGTTCAATGCTTCACAAAGTAACAATATTACCAGAAAGTAATACAAAGATGAATCAAAGTGTCCCTGACAAAAAAGTTCAGTTTTGTTCCTTCTGTTATAAACTGTTCAGTTTAGTTTTAATCCTTTATTGTGACAAATGCACTTTTTAAGTCACATGTCAAGTGGAAAAGGTTGTCGTGATAGTACTACCACACAGTGTGACGCTCAAGTGATGGAGATAGAAGAATGGATGGGCTCCTGTGGATAATAGGTGATCTTCATCCAACTCCTTGGGTCAAGGCAGAGATCAGGTTCATGGGTGGCTCGCCATCTCTCTCGTCAGGTAGAATCTCAAATCCACACGTAATTTTCCATAGGATCTCAAAAACCTCACCTGTGTAGAAACAGAGCTATTACTATTTTGCATCATCAACTTCAATTGTTTTATGGCCATAATCAATATCACATAAATACATCACAGTAACACAAAGTGAGCAGATGAATAACTTTGAACTGTACAGTTTTTCTCAGTATGGAATACTTTATCCTGTCTTTACATTTCACATGATGAATTATTAGCCTTTTAATCCATAACTTGTGATTATTAAGCTTATTAATCAATTACAAATACTGCGTATTTCCTTTTGAACTACAAAGTTAATGTATTTAACCATTTGTTTAACATTTTTCAACTTAACTATGAATAACAAAATCATGTATGCTATTAACACACATATTTCGAAACTGTGGGCTACACCAGTACACACGCTGTATTATGTTTGACCATTCATTGTTAATAACATCCATAACCAACTGTAATGGTGCAAATGTATACAGTACACTACTAACACAAATACAAACGGCAACGACTTCGATGAAAAAACAACTGTAGCACTTTACTGTTAGGAGAAGGTCGCAACGCCAAGTTAGTGTGGTATAGAGGGAAGCACACACTTAACACGGCGGCGGGCGCCGATATCATCTGCAGCATGAGCTAACATCGCTAGCTGTGTTAGCATTAACTCACCAAGACGTTGATAAACACGGTAAAACTCCCATCGCACAGGTCCTCGGTTCCTCCCTCACATCTCCTGCGAGCATCAAGGAGTGTTAGCTTTGTGTTTACATCAACATTTCTCACCATAGACATTGTGTAATTTCACTCGTTTCTCTTTGTCGTCTGCTCGTGTCATTCCTGGGCCTATGAGTACAAGCTTCTCGCTGAGAGGTGGGACTTTCTACCTTTAACCAATGGGAAGTGTGCACCTCCCTGTTTGACCAATGACAGCTGGTCTAAGCAGAGTGACTGTGATTGACACCTTGTTTGATCAATAAGACTATGCCAGAGCGATGTAGTTAGATTGACAGGTAAAAACAAACAAACAAACATTCAAGCAACTTGAAGACAACTGAGGGATGATACGGTAATATTGTAAGAAATAAACTCTACGTACAGAGAAAGTATACTGCACTTTCTATTCAAACTCATTCAATGAAATGTAAACAAAACACAAATATTAAAACCCAGGAGTGTGGGTGAAATTGCCTGATGACACATAGGCTACATAAAAGTGACTGAATCAACTGCCATGAGCAAAGGGCAAAAGCATTTGTTTTTATTGCACTTCATACATATACAGATTCATATGAGGAAATTAAACCATAAGTTTCGGGAAATTACATAAGTGACGAGTTATACTCTCCCGGGAAAGTATGTGCTAAGTGACCGTGAAGGATACTCTAACTCCCGTGGAAGTATGTGGTAAGTGACCGTGAAGGATACTCTAACTCTCTGGAAAGTATGTGGTAAGTGACCGAGAGGAATTATGCTCTAACTCCCAGGAAAGTACATGTAAGTTCCCGGGAGTTATACGCTAACACCTGGAAAAGTGGGCAAGAGGTACACTCTAAAACGCGGGCTGACTTATGAAGTGTTACCAATTATGTCAGGTAACAAACTGCGTCGGATTCAGGTCAGGTTCTGTCAGGAAAATGTGGCCCGAGTTGCGCTCCAGTGTGCTCACCTGTAAGTGAGTGCACATATGTATGTGTGTGTGTGTGTGTGTGTGCGTGTGTGCGCGTGCGCATTGGGGCTGAATTCCGCCATGTGAGATACAGAGAGCAGAGGAGATTTGTAAAGGGCGACCATAGGGGGGTGTCACCCAGGGCACCATTTGGCTAGAACCGCTACTGCTTGTGATGCAAAATAAGACAAGTTTTTCAACTTGTAAGCAGCTATGACCTGACATTGATCAGTTGGCTGAGATTTTACTGCCAGTCTTATTTGATAAAAACCTCCTAATTAGTCACTGATAGGGCACAATGCACGGATGCAAACCTTGACGGTTTTTGACTTTCCTCAACAATATGACACGTCAAGCAGATTTTTAACACCCTGCCTAGACCAGATGAGACATGTCTTTCAGTCATCTGTTTCCAATACATTCTCATCCCAAATCATCACGTATCACTGCTCAATGACCTTTCTCGTCTACATATTATGTGCAAGTATCCTCTTGTGTCAGTTGACATTCAGGGATGCCGCAACCAACACCGGGACATCAACAAAAACACATTGTTAGGTTTAGGCGACAAGAGCATGTGGATGCAAACACCAGGCTCCTGGGTGAAACTCGGGGTTTGTTGGACTGATCCACCACCCCTCCTTCCTGCCCTATAAGGACTTTCCAGCTCCTTATATTATGTCACTACTGGAAGCGTTTCAACCTGATGCTATTATGTAGCACAAAATTCCATTTATGTGTGACAGGTGAGGTAAGGTAACACAAGGTCATGATATGATAACAGGGAAGCTAGCTTTCTGCTGCAAAAAGAATGAATTCTCTTGGGATAATGGTTCTTGTTTTATTTAATGGTTCTATTTAAACAGAATCATGCAAACAATGATCTCCTGCAGCCATGCATGGGATGTCTGTTAGTGGGGTTAGGGTTAGTGCCTTTTTTTGTATTTCTGTTTTTTAACAGATTCAATACACAATACAGAGTTTTAATTAGTGATCTTAAAGGGTAATGTCAGTATTATTCAACCTGGACCCTTTTTACCCATGTTTTTGTTTCTAAGTAACTAATAGAGACAACAGTTTTTTAAACTGGTCCAGTATTAAGTGAGACAGCTGCAGCTGGCAGCAGCAAAACTGGCTGCAATGTAACCACTCGGGGCGGCAGTAGCTCAGTCCATAGGGACTTGGGTTGGGAACTGGAGAGTCGCCTGTTCAAGTCCCCATCCGGACCAAAATATGGAGCGTGGACTGGTAGCTGGAGAGGTGCCAGTTCACCTCCTGGGCACTGCCTTGAGCAAGGCACCGAACCCCCCAACCGCTCGGAGCGCCTGTCATGGGCAGCCCCACTCTGACATCTCTCCACTTAGTGCATGTATAGGTCCAGTTTGTGCATGTGTGTGTTTGGACCTGTGTGTAATTGACAGAGTGAAAAATTGAATTTCCCCTCGGGGATTAATAAAGTATATTAAAAAAATAAAAAAAAAGTGTGCACTGTCATGGTCCACTGAAAGTAGGCTACTTGTTTTTGCCATTGACAGGCTCGGGTTGTTATTGTGAGTGTTTGACAATATTATGGAAAGGATCCCAACAGAGAAACACCTTGTTTGTTAAGGACTAAGATCTTTTTTGTGTAACCAGAAACAGCCTTAAAAATTGCTTTTGCCAAACCCACCAGACTCTGACCAAATAAACAATAATTTTAGCATTGTAAAAACACACTTCACTCAAAGTCAACAGAAGCAAAATACAACAACAAAAGCTGTCTTGGTTAGTCTTTCCATTGTTCCAACAATCACTGTTTCTGCTTTAGTTTTTAACAAACCCTTAACTCCCCCAATTAGATGTGGAAATATGCTGGCTACAAACATGCTAAAATTAAAATTAATTGAAGTCTGGTGAGCTTGGTGATGGTGATTTTTGGGACTGTTTGTAGTTAAACAAAAATTATCTCTTTTTTTTGACAAAAAGGTCTTTCTCTGTATGGGTCCTTTCTTTTTAATGTTGTCAGACACTTGAATAACAATCTGAACTGAGTGGTGACATGTCAGACAGTTTTGCTGCTGCTGACTGCAGCCCTCTTGCTCAGTACTGGACCACTTTTAGAGTTTGTTGTTCTCAATAGTCACACAAAAACCAAAACATGGGAAAACAGGGTCCAGGTTGAAAAATACTGAAGTTATCCTTTAAGAGGTGGTGTTGGTAGGTAAATATCTGAATTTTTAACAGAGCCAGACTAACTGCTTACCCCTGCTTTCAGTCTTTATGCCAAGCTAAGCTAACCACATCCTGATCCAGCTAGGAACTTAACACAAGAGTGGTGTTAGTCCCCTGATTTCCACTTTTGACAAGAAATAAGCACATTTCCCCAAATCTAATATTCTTTATTAAACACAACTAGGCTTCAAGTCTGTTTTCTTCCAGGACAAAAGTCACCAGGTGTGACTAGATTTTAAATCTACTTCTAAGTTACAGCCAAGTGCAGTAGGTAATGGTTGAACTGAAGCACAAGACTGATCGCAGCAACAATACATCAACACTGAACTAGTGTTGGAGATCGATAGATCACACATGACTTCTGATTTTCCCATTTCACCAAGGGAATGCTGGGAAGACAGGCCTCACGTC